>NC_040234.1:16702981-16893880 GCF_001444195.1 Xiphophorus couchianus | reverse complement strand
CTCCGCCACACTCCTCCATTGTCCCTGGACCCACTAAGAGACCGAGACCCTGGACATACTCAGTTACCTTCCAAGATTCAGATCCAACCACCACAAGTAAGAACAACCTGTGTTTTATGAGATTTCCATGTTCCCACGACCCCTGAACTCACCAGTCTGCTCTTTCCCCTCGCAGTGAACCACTGCTGCTCGTTACCGTTGATTCCCTGGACCACACCACTTTGCCACATTCTGATAATTGTGTAATCTTAATAAATCATTTAAACTGATTCCAACTCTCCTGTCTTGTGTTCGGCATGTGGGCTAGAAACCTTAAACCCATCATTACAGCGAAGGGATTTTATCTTCCTGGCAATGATCAGTTGATGAACCCTTGAGGTACTGTTCATGGACATTTACAAGGATACAGATAGGGACAGGCATGCTGGAGATGCCTGATGCCTAGTTTAGGATTTTTTCAATGACCACACATTTGTCGACGGCTTTTTATCTTCCTGGCAATGATCATTACATGAATGTTTGAGTTACTGTTCATGGACATTTACAAGGATACAGATAGGGACAGGCATGCTGAAGATGTCTGATGGAAGTGATGTGCTGGTAACCTCTCCTTCCTAGTTTAGGATTTTTTTTCAATGACCACACATTTGGCGAAGGGTTTTTATCTTCCTGGCAATGATCATTAGATGAATGTTTGAGTTACTGTTCATGGACATTGTTACGACCTGACTCGTGAGCCGTAACAAAAGCCAGAGAAACACGGCCATCAAGTAAAGAATAAGTTCTTCATTGCACAACCCAAACAAATGAACAGAGCCAAACAGCAACAAGCGGGTATCCCCCTCGGTGGTCGATGGCATCTCTGAATCCAATGCTAACCGAAGAAGTTCTGCAAAAGAAAAGAAAGGTCAAACAAACGAAACATAACCAGAACAGGGTGGCCAGACAGGTAAGGGAAGGGCCACCTCTGTAGAGCCTTCTCTGGGTAGAGAAGCCGACTCCCTTTTATAGCGATGACGCGCTGGTCCTGGCGAATCCTGGTCCCGCCCACTCTGCTCCGCCTCAGGACAAAACACAATAACTGATGGATCCCTCCACGTTAAGTGGAGGGGGACATCACACCCCCACCCACAAGACACGGGTCCCCACAAGGGAACTCCGAGAAAAAACAAACAAACCCAGATCTAAACCGTATTTTACAATACAGGGGCACGAGAAAGCACATCAGCAACTACCTTAATTGCACAAACTGGCCGTATGTGCTCAGGAGACTTTTTCACCTGATCACACGCATAATAAGGCTTTAGCAAATTCCCGTGGCACAACTGCGTGTTTTTTCTGCGCTCAGGCATTTCAATAAGGTAATTCTGATCAGAGAGTCGCTTTAACACTGTATACGGGCCAGAAAACTTTGCTTGAAAAGGAGATGTAATAATGGGACACAGCGCCAAAACCTGATCCCCAGGCAAAAATGAGCGCTCCGCTGCCCGACGATCAAATAAAGATTTCATTTTCTGTTGGCTGACAGACAATTTTTCTTTAGCCAAATTCCGCACTGCATACAACCTATGCCTAAACCCATTTATGTAGTCGATCAAAGTTTGGGGTGGTTCTGGTTCTTTCCACTCCGCTGCCGCAGCTGCCAAAGGACCCTTAACAGTGTGTCCAAACACCAACTCATTTGGACTAAATCCTATACTCTCCTGAGTAACCTCCCGATCATCCAACATCAACCATGGTAACCCATCCTCCCAATCCTTCCCCAGTTCAATACAATAAGCGCGAAGCAATGACTTTAAAGTTTGATGGAAACGCTCCAACGCTCCTTGATTTTCTGCATGGTAAGCCGTAGATCTATTGTGTTTAACACGAAGCTGTTTTAACACCTGGCCAAAAAGACGTGAAGAAAAATTTGTGCCTTGATCCAACTGAATAATCTGAGGAATACCAAATACAGATATGAACTGAGAAAGAGCACGCACCACAGATTTTGCTGTTATTGTATGTAATGGGTAAGCCGCCGGATATCGAGTACTTTGGCACAAAACTGTCAACAAATAGCAAGCCCCAGATCGCGACCTTGGCAAAGGACCCACACAATCAACAATTAGGTGCTCAAACGGTTCTGTTGCGACAGGGATGGGTAGTAAAGGAATGGGTTTTAAAGGTTGGTTAGGCTTTGCAGTTAGCTGACAGACATGAGACTCCGGCTCGCCGCCAACTGAAGGTGTGGGTGCTTCATCTGTCCACATGCTAGAACCTGCTAAATCATTACCCAAAATGACAGAAACCCCGTCAATAGGCAACACAGGCCACACTGCTAGCAAAGCCTCTCCACAAAAAAGCTGGCACTCCAAAAACACCCTGTGGAGAGGAACCAACAAAATATTTAAACCCATATCCCTCACCGGAATATAGTTGTCCATCTCCGCGTGCTCAGGGAGAGGCAATACCCCCACCTGAATAAAAGAATTACACGCACCAGTGTCTCTAAGTATTTTCACAGGTATTTTAATTTCAGTTTTTGCCAATGATACGTAACCATCTCTTATAAATGGTAAATATGATTTCAAAGGCTCTATGAGCGGTGATTCCTTTCGTTTCTCTATACCTGTAAACACAGGTGCCACTAAACCAGCGCCCCCTGGCCTAGACTGAAATGTTGGAGCTCTGGACTTAAATAGATGGCAATCCATTTTCCAATGACCACGCTTATGGCAATAGTTACACCGATCATTATTATCAAAAGAACAAGGAGGTGTAACTTCCACCATACGCACTACATTAGGACGGCAAACTCCATCGCTTCGCCCAGTGTCCTCCTTGCCACCGCTCCCTATTGGAAACTGGGACTTGTGGGTCAACACATAATCATCCGCAAGCGCCGCGGCTGCAGCTGCGGTCTGAGCTTTCTGTTCACAAATATAAGTTGCAACAACCTCAGGAACTGAGTTTTTAAGTTGTTCCAAAACAACAAGTTCACATAGCTGCTCAAAGGTTTTAACTTGTGCGGCCGCGCACCATCGCATAAAATGCATTTTAACATCTCTGGCAAATTCCAGATAACTCTGGTCAGAGTTTCTCATACAACTCCTAAAACTCTGCCGATATGCCTCAGGCACTAACTCATAAATTTTTAAAACAGCAGCTTTCACCTTAGCATAATCATGGCAATCAGAGTCAGACAGCATAGAAAAAACCTTTTGAGCACACCCCACAAGCACACACTGCAACAATAGCACACGTGCAGAATCAGACCAGCTGCGCGCCTCAGCCACATGCTCAAAAATTACAAAAAACGAATCTGGATCAAGTTCATTAAATTTAGGCAATAGACGTAAATTACCAATAACATCAAACTCTGTATCAGCACCATCCATAGCAACTGAAGGAGAACGAGAGACTCCGGATGCGACACCCTGTTTAGCCAAATGTAACTGTGTCCTTTCGATCTCCAACATAGTATGCTCTGCCTCCAGTTGTGCTTTCATTTTGAACTTATCGTGCTCAAACTGTAACAACAGTAATTCCCTATGCTGCTCAAATGTCAAACCAGGGGGTAAAACAGCAGTTTTAGATGAAATAGTTTCACCAACTGACTTGTGCAAAACGTCCTTTTCAACTAAATTTGCAACCAAAATGGACTTCACGTTCTCTTTAGACCGTCGGCCATCAATTTCCACTCCGTAGTGTTTTCCAATCTCGAATAACTGCTCTTTTGAGCAATCTTCCAAAAACTCCTCTGAAGGAGAATCAAAAAATCCAGAGAAAGAAGTCATGATCACTTATAATACCAGAACTCAAACAATAATCAGGGAAAAGCACTGAATCGTGTACACAATAGACAGACTGAGGAATCCCCACTACCCATGTATATATATAAAATTTAACAAACAACTGATCCCTAGTCTTCACGCTTTTTCTGGCGGCGGGTTGTTATGCACCTTAAACCAGTGGGTCAGAAAGGAAATCTATACAGATCGCCTGACTAGAATCCCACCGACGTGCTCCCGAGATAACTGTAAACAGTTAACACTAACCACCTAAAAGCGACACTACAAAGATAACGACCAGATGCAGCCCAAAGGAGTCACACCTCTATCGCCTATCAGGGGACCAAAGCTGCAAACAGGTGCACACAATCAACACTCAACACACTGATTACAGAAAAAAAAATCCAAAAGCCAAACTCAAACAAAAAACAACAAACTATCCAAGCGCAACCGAATTCAACAACGGACGAGCCCCCATTTTGTTACGACCTGACTCATGAGCCATAACAAAAGCCAGAGAAACACAGCCATCAAATAAAGAATATGTTCTTTATTGAAAAACGCAAACAAATGAACAGACCCAAACAGCGACAAGCGGGTATCCCCCTCGGTGGTCGATGGCATCTCTGAATCCAATGCTAACCGAAGAAGTTCTGCAAAAGAAAAGAAAGGTCAAACAAACGAAACATAACCAGAACAGAGGTGGCCAGACAGGTAAGGGAAGGGCCACCTCTGTAGAGCCTTCTCCGGGTAGAGAAGCCGACTCCCTTTTATAGCGATGACGCGCTGGTCCTGGCGAATCCTGGTCCCACCCACTCTGCTCCGCCTCAGGACAAAACACAATAACTGACGGATCCCTCCACATTAAGTGGAGGGGGACGTCACAGACATTTACAATGATACAGATAGAGACAAGTATGCTGAAGATGCCTAATGGAAGTGATGTGCTGGTAACCTCTCCTTCCTAGTTTAGGATATTTTTCAATGACCACACATTTGGCAACAGGTTTTCATCTTCCTGGCAACATTCATCAGATCAATGTTTGAGGTACTGATCATGGACATTTGCAAGGATACAGATAGGGACAGGCATGCTTAAGATGCCTGAAGGAAGTGATGTGCTGGTAACCTCTCCTTCCTAGTTTAGGATTTTTTTTAATGAAGACATGCAGATAGGGACAATCTTGCTGAAGATGCCTGATGCCTAGTTTAGGATTTTTTAATGACCACACATTAGTGACGGTTTTTTGATCTTCCTGGCAACAATCATAAAATCAACGTTTGAGGTACTGTTCATGGACATTTACAAGGATACAGATAGGGACAGGCATGCTGAAGATGCCTGATGCCTAGTTTAGGATTTTTTTCAATGACCAGACATTTGGCGAAGGAATCGCCAGGGGTAGCCTAACTGCCATTTGGTACCGAGATGAGATCCTCAGACCCTTGTGAGACCATATGCTGGTGCGGTTGGCCCTGGGTTCCTCCTAATACAGGACAATGCTAGACCTCATGTGGCTGGAGTGTGTCAGCAGTTCCTGCAAGATGAAGGCATTGAAGCTATGGACTGGCCAGCCCGTTCCCCAGACCTGAATCCGATTGAGCACATCTGGGACATCATGTCTCGCTCCATCCACCAACGTCACGTTGCACCACAGACTGTCCAGGAGTTGGCGGATGCTTTAGTCCAGGTCTGGGAGGAGATCCCTCAGGAGACCATCCACCACCTCATCAGGAGCATGCCCAGGCGTTGTAGGGAGGTCATACAGGCACGTGGAGGCCACACACAATACTGAGCCTCATTTGACTTGTTTTACGGACATTACATTAAAGTTGGATCAGCGTGTAGTGTTATTTCACTTTAATTTTGTGTGTGGCTCCAAATCCAGGCCTCCATTGGTTAATAAATTTGATTTCCATTGATGATTTTTGTGTGATTTTGTTGTCAGCACATTCAACTTTGTACAGAACAAAGTATTCAATGAGAATATTTCTTTCATTCAGATCTAGGATGTGTTATTTGAGTGTTCCCTTTATTTTTTTGAGCAGTGTATATATATAAAAAAATCAGCCCTGGGCCCCTAAGCGGCGGCTTAGTTTGCTTAAGCCTTGGGCCGGCCCTGCTTCTCTTTGTATGTCTAGTTAATTATATAGGCCCTACAGTCTTTCTTAAAACTAAATAACTAAATAAATCTTGCAAATAGGTCAAGTTTTCAGGTCTACTCTTGAATGTCTGCTGTTCCCCACTGTTAGCAAAGTTGAATGAAAGAAAAAAAAACTCTTCTGTGGAGAAATGTGTATTTAAGGATTTGCACAAGAACAGTTTTCTAGCTTTTTCTCTTTTTGGTTGCTAGGTAGCACACGCATCACTGGCAGCAGAACACATCAGTTCTTTGTGTCCATTCTGTGCCTTTGATGGTGATGATGCAATAGCTTCTCTGTATGTGCAAAATTCCACTAAGTGAACATCTAGTTGGAGGTGAGTTTAGTGAGTGGAGAGAAGTGCAGCGATTTTAAGAGAGAAAAGTGAAGTTTTCTGACCAGAGTTCATTGGGAAAAAAAACTTTCAGAGTCACCATGGCAGAAAATAGAGAATTTTACCTTGAAAATGAGGTTTTTAACCGCGAGGAGTTTAGAGCCAGCATGCTTAATTTTCTTCAAGAGCTAACCAATGATGAGATGGTGTGTTTGAGTTCAGGGAGTCTCCATGAGCAAACAAAACACAGAATTATGGAGTTGGTGCAAGGATATGTTACACCTGTAATTGACCACATTTTAAAAAAATTGGCACAGAAAGACAGTCGGACACCAGTAAGCCCTGATGTTGTCAACCAGTTTATGTACGATGAGGTATCCAAAAATATACTACATTCTATGGCCACAAATCCACAAATTGCTGAAAAAGTAAAGGAAAAGGGCTTTGCTGAAAGAATTAGGGGGTTTCTAGCACGGTGTTTTGGAGTGGCACAACCAGAACCAGTGGTTGTCCAAGAAATACATGAGCATAGGAAATGGTCAGAAATATTCATCCCCCTTGGCATGAAGTCTTCTGAGGAAGAAGAAACTAGTTCTTGTAAAGAATTGGATTCCCAACAGGAAACTGAAGAGGACACCTGTAGAGATGTCCATCATCACAGAAGTCGCGTGATTGTCACCAAAGAAGGAGACATTGAGATCGCAAGCATCTATAGCTTTCAGGAGGACGAGGCAATGGAGAAAGAAATGATTCATGCAGGACCTCCATCAAAGTGTGCAAAACTAAAGAAGTACTTTCAAAAGAATTTTGGTTTAACTTGTGGAAAAGTTCCACTATCTACATCAGATGTCCCAGAAGTATTACACACCAAGATCAAATCAGCAGAATACGCTCCTCCTTATGTGCAGTCTGAGGAACCATGGAAACCTCATTTCACTGAAGAGATTGATTCCCAGGATGAATACAAAGAAGACTATGAAGAGGAAGAGCATGAAGGTTTATTTTCTGAATCCTTTCTTCGTTACATTTACTCAAGAAGTAACCTGAATGTCACCACAGATGAAGATGAAGATTCTGAGGACACAGATATTCTTGACATCTTTATGGGCGAAGAGGTATTTCCATCAAAAACAATGTGGCAAATGACTTCTTTGCCTGAAATGTTCGGTAAAAGAACATCAAGGGTTTCACCTGCTAGGTCATCAGTAGACACATTTCCAAGACAGTTTGTCCCAGAGGCATTGCTGCCTCAGAAGATACCGACGGTATCTTTTGAGTGTCCAGTTGGAGACAAAAAGGCAGAAAAATCTAAAATGGCTGTGAAAGTGCTCATTCGAAAAATAATTTCTCACACCATAAATAAATCAGGATACATGTGCAGGCGAAATGTTTCCAACTTGATTGAAGAGCAGCTGTTTAAAAAAATTTGGTCAGAAGTTCAAGGAAAACTTTCTGACATTGACCCAGAAAGAATTGAAAACTGTGATACAGCTATTTATAAAGACCTCTGTAAAATGTTCAAAAGACGCTCGTGCAATCTGTTGGACTATTTGTACTTAGACAGAGAACCAAGTCTTTATCATGACAATGTGGTATCCTGTGTCAAAACGCACCTCTTGAGTCTGAAGAACTCTACCAAATCCAGAACATTATGGAATTAATGGACATAGTACATAAGAACTTAACTGCAACCATTCCACATTAATCTAGTTCAAAACAGCACCTGCAAAATCATGGACATTGTAGTTGGTTAAAATTTCATTCTACAAATTCGTGGGTTTTCTCCGGGTGCTCCGGGAACCCCCTTTACACATAAAGAACACGCACGCGCACAAAAATTTGTATTTTTTTAACCAAACCTTAATGAGAAATAAACACTTACCTACAGTTTACTTTAAAAAGTGAGTTTTGTTATTTGAACACAAATTGTCACAATCTACACATGTATCTATATATACATTTATATATCTGATCTATATCTTTACATCTATAAAAGTATAGATGTATATACATAGTTTCTATCTATCTATCTATCTATCTATCTATCTATCTATCTATCATCTTCCAGGCAACAATCATTAGATCAAAGTTTGAGGAACTGATGATGGACAATTACAAGGATACAGATAGGGACAGGCATGCTGAAGATGCCTGATGGAAGTGATGTGCTGGTAACCTCTCCTTCCTAGTTTAGGATTTTTTTTAATAACATTTCGTGAAGGGATTTTATCTTTCTGGCAACGATCCTTAGATGAAAGTTTGATGTACTGATCATGGACATTTACAAGGATACAGATAGGGACAGGCATGCTGAAGATGCCTGATGGAAGTGATGTGCTGGTAACCTCTCATTCCTAGTTTAGGATTTTTTTAATGAAGACATGCAGATAGGGAATATCATGCTGTAGATGCCTGACGCCTGGTTTAGGATTTTTTCAATGACCACACATTTGGCGAAGGGATTTTATCTTCCTGCCAATGATCAGTAGATCAAAGTTTGAGATACTGATCATGGACATTTACAAGGATACAGATAGGGACAGACATGCTGAAGATGCCTGATGGAAGTGATGTGCTGGTAACCTCTCCTTCCTAGTTTAGGATTTTTTTTAATAACATTTCATGAAGGGATTTTATCTTTCTGGCAACGATCCTTAGATGAAAGTTTGATGTACTGATCATGGACATTTACAAGGATACAGATAGGGACAGGCATTCTGAAGATGCCTGATGGAAGTGATGTGCTGGTAACCTCTCCTTCATAGTTTAGGATTTTTTTATTGAAGACACGCAGATAGGGACAATCATGCTGAAGATGACTGATGCCTGGTTTAGGATTTTTTCAATGACCACACATTTGGCGAAGGGATTTTATCTTCCTGCCAATGATCAGTAGATCAAAGTTTGAGATACTGATCATGGACATTTACATGGATACCAATAGGGACAGGCATGCTGAAGATGCCTGATGGAAGTGATGTGCTGGTAACCTCTCCTTCCTAGTTTAGGATTTTTTTAATGAAGACATGCAGATAGGGAATATCATGCTGAAGATGCCTGGTTGCTGGTTTAGGATTTTTTCAATGACCACACATTTGGCGAAGGGATTTTGTCTTCCTGGCAGTGATCAGTAGATCAAAGTTTGAGATACTGATCATGGACATTTAAAAGGATACAGATAGGGACAGGCATGCTGAAGATGCCTGATGGAAGTGATGTGCTGGTAACCTCTCCTTCCTAGTTTAGGATTTTTTTAATGAAGACATACAGATAGGGAATATCATGCTGTAGATGCCTGACGCCTGGTTTAGGATTTTTTCAATGGCCACACATTTGGCAAAGGGACTTTATCTTCCTGGCAATGATCAGTAGATCAAAGATTGAGATACTGATCATGGACATTTACAAGGATACAGATAGGGACAGGCATGCTGAAGATGCCTGATGGAAGTGATGTGCTGGTAACCTCTCCTTCCTAGTTTAGGATTTTTTTTAATAGCATTTTGTGAAGGGATTTTATCTTCCTGCAACGATCCTTAGATGAAAGTTTGATGTACTGATCATGGACATTTACAAGTATACAGATAGGGACAGGCATGCTGAAGATGCCTGATGGAAGTGATGTGCTGGTAACCTCTCCTTCCTAGTTTAGGATTTTTTTAATGAAGACATGCAGATAGGGACAATCCTGCTGAAGATGCCTGATGCCTGGTTTAGGATTTTTTCAATGACCACACATTTGGCGAAGTGACTTTATCTTCCTGGCAATGATCAGTAGATCAAAGATTGAGATACTGATCATGGACATTTACAAGGATACAGATAGGGACAGGCATGCTGAAGATGCCTGATGGAAGTGATGTGCTGGTAACCTCTCCTTCCTAGTTTAGGATTTTTTTAATGAAGACATGCAGATAGGGAATATCATGCAGTAGATGCCTGACGCCTGGTTTAGGATTTTTTCAATGACCACACATTTGGCGAAGGGATTTTATCTTCCTGCCAATGATCAGTAGATCAAAGTTTGAGATACTGATCATGGACATTTACAAGGATACAGATAGGGACAGGCATGCTGAAGATGCCTGATGGAAGTGATGTGCTGGTAACCTCTCCTTCCTAGTTTAGGATTTTTTTAATGAAGACATGCAGATAGGGACAATCATGCTGAAGATGACTGATGCCTGGTTTAGGATTTTTTCAATGACCACACATTTGGCGAAGGGATTTTATCTTCCTGGCAATGATCAGTAGATCAAAGATTGAGATACTGATCATGGACATTTACAAGGATACAGATAGGGACAGGCATGCTGAAGATGCCTGATGGAAGTGATGTGCTGGTAACCTCTCCTTCCTAGTTTAGGATTTTTTTTAATAACATTTCGTGAAGGGATTTTATCTTTCTGGCAACGATCCTTAGATGAAAGTTTGATGTACTGATCATGGACATTTACAAGGATACAGATAGGGACAGGCATGCTGAAGATGCCTGATGGAAGTGATGTGCTGGTAACCTCTCCTTCCTAGTTTAGGATTTTTTTTAATAACATTTCATGAAGGGATTTTATCTTTCTGGCAACGGTCCTTAGATGAAAGTTTGATGTACTGATCATGGACATTTACAAGGATACAGATAGGGACAGGCATGCTGAAGATGCCTGATGGAAGTGATGTGCTGGTAACCTCTCCTTCCTAGTTTAGGATTTTTTTAATGAAGACATGCAGATAGGGAATATCATGCTGTAGATGCCTGATGCCTGGTTTAGGATTTTTTCAATGACCACACATTTGGCGAAGGGATTTTATCTTCCTGGCAATGATCAGTAGATCAAAGTTTGAGATACTGAATCATGGACATTTACAAGGATACAGATAGGGACAGGCATGCTGAAGATGCCTGATGGAAGTGATGTGCTGGTAACCTCTCCTTCCTAGTTTAGGATTTTTTTAATGAAGACATGCAGATAGGGAATATCATGCTGAAGATGACTGATGCCTGGTTTAGGATTTTTTCAATGACCACACATTTGACGAAGGGATTTTATCTTCCTGGCAATGATCAGTATATCAAATTTTGAGATACTGATCATGGACATTTACAAGGATACAGATAGGGACAGGCATGCTGAAGATGCCTGATGGAAGTGATGTGCTGGTAACCTCTCCTTCCTAGTTTAGGATTTTTTTAATGAAGACATGCAGATAGGGAATATCATGCTGAAGATGACTGATGCCTGGTTTAGGATTTTTTCAATGACCACACATTTGACGAAGGGATTTTATCTTCCTGGCAATGATCAGTATATCAAATTTTGAGATACTGATCATGGACATTTACAAGGATACAGATAGGGACAGGCATGCTGAAGATGCCTGATGGAAGTGATGTGCTGGTAACCTCTCCTTCCTAGTTTAGGATTTTTTAATGAAGACATGTAGATAGGGACAATCCTGCTGAAGATGCCTGATGCCTGGTTTAGGATTTTTTCAATGACCACACATTTGGCGAAAGGGACTTTATCTTCCTGGCAATGATCAGTAGATCAAAGATTGAGATACTGATCATGGACATTTACAAGGATACAGATAGGGACAGGCATGCTGAAGATGCCTGATGGAAGTGATGTGCTGGTAACCTCTCCTTCCTAGTTTAGGATTTTTTTAATGAAGACATGCAGATAGGGAATATCATGCTGTAGATGCCTGATGCCTGGTTTAGGATTTTTTCAATGACCACACATTTGGCGAAGGGATTTTATCTTCCTGGCAATGATCAGTAGATCAAAGTTTGAGATACTGATCATGGACATTTACAATGGATACAGATAGGGACAGGCATGCTGAAGATGCCTGATGGAAGTGATGTGCTGGTAACCTCTCCTTCCTAGTTTAGGATTTTTTTAATGAAGACATGCAGACAGGGAATATCATGCTGAAGATGACTGATGCCTGGTTTAGGATTTTTTTCAATGACCACACATTTGACGAAGGGATTTTATCTTCCTGGCAATGATCAGTAGATCAAAGTTTGAGATACTGATCATGGACATTTACAAGGATACAGATAGGGACAGGCATGCTGAAGATGCCTGATGGAAGTGATGTGCTGGTAACCTCTCCTTCCTAGTTTAGGATTTTTTTAATGAAGACATGCAGACTAGGGAATATCATGCTGAAGATGCCTGATGCCTGGTTTAGGATTTTTTCAATGACCACACATTTGACGAAGGGATTTTATCTTCCTGGCAATGATCAGTAGATCAAAGTTTGAGATACTGATCATGGACATTTACAAGGATACAGATAGGGACAGGCATGCTGAAGATGCCTGATGGAAGTGATGTGCTGGTAACCTCTCCTTCCTAGTTTAGGATTTTTTTAATGAAGACATGCAGATAGGGACAATCATGCTGAAGATGCCTGATGCCTGGTTTAGGATTTTTTCAATGACCACACATTTGACGAAGGGATTTTATCTTCCTGGCAATGATCAGTAGATCAAAGTTTGAGATACTGATCATGGACATTTACAAGGATACAGATAGGGACAGGCATGCTGAAGATGCCTGATGGAAGTGATGTGCTGGTAACCTCTCCTTCCTAGTTTAGGATTTTTTTAATGAAGACATGCAGATAGGGAATATCATGCTGAAGATGCCTGATTTAGGATTTTTTCAATGACCACACATTTGGCGAAGGGATTTTATCTTCCTGGCAATGATCAGTAGATCAAAGTTTGGGATACTGATCATGGACATTTACAATGGATACAGATAGGGACAGGCATGCTGAAGATGCCTGATGGAAGTGATGTGCTGGTAACCTCTCCTTCCTAGTTTAGATTTTTTTAATGAAGACATGCAGACAGGGAATATCATGCTGAAGATGACTGATGCCTGGTTTAGGATTTTTTCAATGACCACACATTTGACGAAGGGATTTTATCTTCCTGGCAATGATCAGTAGATCAAAGTTTGAGATACTGATCATGGACATTTACAAGGATACAGATAGGGACAGGCATGCTGAAGATGCCTGATGGAAGTGATGTGCTGGTAACCTCTCCTTCCTAGTTTAGATTTTTTAATGAAGACATGCAGATAGGGACAATCATGCTGAAGATGCCTGATGCCTGGTTTAGGATTTTTTCAATGACCACACATTTGGCGAAGGGATTTTATCTTCCTGGCAATGATCAGTAGATCAAAGTTTGAGATACTGATCATGGACATTTACATGGATACAGATAGGGACAGGCATGCTGAAGATGCCTGATGGAAGTGATGTGCTGGTAACCTCTCCTTCCTAGTTTAGGATTTTTTTAATGAAGACATGCAGATAGGGAATATCATGCTGAAGATGCCTGATGCCTGGTTTAGGATTTTTTCAATGACCACACATTTGGCGAAGGGATTTTATCTTCCTGGCAATGATCAGTAGATCAAAGTTTGAGATACTGATCATGGACATTTACATGGATACAGATAGGGACAGGCATGCTGAAGATGCCTGATGGAAGTGATGTGCTGGTAACCTCTCCTTCCTAGTTTAGGATTTTTTAATGAAGACATGCAGATAGGGACAATCATGCTGAAGATGCCTGATGCCTGGTTTAGGATTTTTTCAATGACCACACATTTGGCGAAGGGATTTTATCTTCCTGGCAATGATCAGTAGATCAAAGATTGAGATACTGATCATGGACATTTACAAGGATACAGATAGGGACAGGCATGCTGAAGATGCCTGATGGAAGTGATGTGCTGGTAACCTCTCCTTCCTAGTTTAGGATTTTTTTTAATAGCATTTTGTGAAGGGATTTTATCTTCCTGCAACGATCCTTAGATGAAAGTTTGATGTACTGATCATGGACATTTACAAGTATACAGATAGGGACAGGCATGCTGAAGATGCCTGATGGAAGTGATGTGCTGGTAACCTCTCCTTCCTAGTTTAGGATTTTTTTAATGAAGACATGCAGATAGGGACAATCCTGCTGAAGATGCCTGGTGCCTGTTTTAGGATTTTTTCAATGACCACACATTTGGCGAAGTGACTTTATCTTCCTGGCAATGATCAGTAGATCAAAGATTGAGATACTGATCATGGACATTTACAAGGATACAGATAGGGACAGGCATGCTGAAGATGCCTGATGGAAGTGATGTGCTGGTAACCTCTCCTTCCTAGTTTAGGATTTTTTTAATGAAGACATGCAGATAGGGACAATCATGCTGAAGATGCCTGATGCCTGGTTTAGGATTTTTTCAATGACCACACATTTGACGAAGGGATTTTATCTTCCTGGCAATGATCAGTAGATCAAAGTTTGAGATACTGATCATGGACATTTACATGGATACAGATAGGGACAGGCATGCTGAAGATGCCTGATGGAAGTGATGTGCTGGTAACCTCTCCTTCCTAGTTTAGGATTTTTTTAATGAAGACATGCAGATAGGGAATATCATGCTGAAGATGCCTGATGCCTGGTTTAGGATTTTTTCAATGACCACACATTTGACGAAGGGATTTTATCTTCCTGGCAATGATCAGTAGATCAAAGTTTGAGATACTGATCATGGACATTTACATGGATACAGATAGGGACAGGCATGCTGAAGATGCCTGATGGAAGTGATGTGCTGGTAACCTCTCCTTCCTAGTTTAGGATTTTTTTAATGAAGACATGCAGATAGGGACAATCATGCTGAAGATGCCTGATGCCTGGTTTAGGATTTTTTCAATGACCACACATTTGGCGAAGGGATTTTATCTTCCTGGCAATGATCAGTAGATCAAAGTTTGATGATACTGATCATGGACATTTACAATGGATACAGATAGGGACAGGCATGCTGAAGATGCCTGATGGAAGTGATGTGCTGGTAACCTCTCCTTCCTAGTTTAGGATTTTTTTAATGAAGACATGCAGATAGGGAATATCATGCTGAAGATGCCTGATGCCTGGTTTAGGATTTTTTCAATGACCACACATTTGACGAAGGGATTTTATCTTTCTGGCAATGATCAGTAGATCAAAGTTTGAGATACTGATCATGGACATTTACAATGGATACAGATAGGGACAGGCATGCTGAAGATGCCTGATGGAAGTGATGTGCTGGTAACCTCTCCTTCCTAGTTTAGGATTTTTTTAATGAAGACATGCAGATAGGGACAATCATGCTGAAGATGCCTGATGCCTGGTTTAGGATTTTTTCAATGACCACACATTTGGCGAAGGGATTTTATCTTCCTGGCAATGATCAGTAGATCAAAGATTTGAGATACTGATCATGGACATTTACATGGATACAGATAGGGACAGGCATGCTGAAGATGCCTGATGGAAGTGATGTGCTGGTAACCTCTCCTTCCTAGTTTAGGATTTTTTTAATGAAGACATGCAGATAGGGAATATCATGCTGTAGATGCCTGATGCCTGGTTTAGGATTTTTTCAATGACCACACATTTGGCGAAGGGATTTTATCTTCCTGGCAATGATCAGTAGATCAAAGTTTGAGATACTGATCATGGACATTTACAATGGATACAGATAGGGACAGGCATGCTGAAGATGCCTGATGGAAGTGATGTGCTGGTAACCTCTCCTTCCTAGTTTAGGTTTTTTTTAATGAAGACATGCAGATAGGGACAATCATGCTGAAGATGCCTGATGCCTGGTTTAGGATTTTTTCAATGACCACACATTTGGCCAAGGGACTTTATCTGCCTGGCAATGATCAGTAGATCAAAGTTTGAGATACTGATCATGGACATTTACAATGGATACAGATAGGGACAGGCATGCTGAAGATGCCTGATGGAAGTGATGTGCTGGTAACCTCTCCTTCCTAGTTTAGGATTTTTTTAATGAAGACATGCAGATAGGGACAATCATGCTGAAGATGCCTGATGCCTGGTTTAGGATTTTTTCAATGACCACACATTTGGCGAAGGGATTTTATCTTCCTGGCAATGATCAGTAGATCAAAGTTTGAGATACTGATCATGGACATTTACATGGATACAGATAGGGACAGGCATGCTGAAGATGCCTGATGGAAGTGATGTGCTGGTAACCTCTCCTTCCTAGTTTAGGATTTTTTTAATGAAGACATGCAGATAGGGACAATCATGCTGAAGATGCCTGATGCCTGGTTTAGGATTTTTTCAATGACCACACATTTGACGAAGGGATTTTATCTTCCTGGCAATGATCAGTAGATCAAAGTTTGAGATACTGATCATGGACATTTACATGGATACAGATAGGGACAGGCATGCTGAAGATGCCTGATGGAAGTGATGTGCTGGTAACCTCTCCTTCCTAGTTTAGATTTTTTTAATGAAGACATGCAGATAGGGACAATCATGCTGAAGATGCCTGATGCCTGGTTTAGGATTTTTTCAATCACCACACATTTGACGAAGGGATTTTATCTTCCTGGCAATGATCAGTAGATCAAAGTTTGAGATACTGATCATGGACATTTACATGGATACAGATAGGGACAGGCATGCTGAAGATGCCTGATGGAAGTGATGTGCTGGTAACCTCTCCTTCCTAGTTTAGGATTTTTTTAATGAAGACATGCAGATAGGGACAATCATGCTGAAGATGCCTGATGCCTGGTTTAGGATTTTTTCAATGACCACACATTTGGCGAAGGGATTTTATCTTCCTGGCAATGATCAGTAGATCAAAGTTTGAGATACTGATCATGGACATTTACATGGATACAGATAGGGACAGGCATGCTGAAGATGCCTGATGGAAGTGATGTGCTGGTAACCTCTCCTTCCTAGTTTAGGATTTTTTTTAATGAAGACATGCAGATAGGGACAATCATGCTGAAGATGCTTGATGCCTGGTTTAGGATATTTTCAATAACCACACATTTGGCGAAGGGATTTTATCTTCCTGGCAATGATCAGTAGATCAAAGTTTGAGATACTGATCATGGACATTTACAAGGATACAGATAGGGACAGGCATGCTGAAGATGCCTGATGGAAGTGATGTGCTGGTAACCTCTCCTTCCTAGTTTAGGATTTTTTTAATGAAGACATGCAGATAGGGACAATCCTGCTGAAGATGACTGATGCCTGGTTTAGGATTTTTTCAATGACCACACATTTGGCGAAGGGATTTTATCTTCCTGGCAATGATCAGTAGATCAAAGTTTGAGATACTGATCATGGACATTTACAAGGATACAGATAGGGACAGGCATGCTGAAGATGCCTGATGGAAGTGATGTGCTGGTAACCTCTCCTTCCTAGTTTAGGATTTTTTTAATGAAGACATGCAGATAGGAACAATCCTGCTGAAGATGCCTGATGCCTGGTTTAGGATTTTTTCAATGACCACACATTTGGCGAAGGGATTTTATCTTCCTGGCAATGATCAGTAGATCAAAGTTTGAGATACTGATCATGGACATTTACATGGACAGATAGGGACAGGCATGCTGAAGATGCCTGATGGAAGTGATGTGCTGGTAACCTCTCCTTCCTAGTTTAGGATTTTTTTAATAACATTTCAGAAGGGATTTTATCTTTCTGGCAACGATCCTTAGATGAAAGTTTGAGATGTACTGATCATGGACATTTACAAGGATACAGATAGGGACAGGCATGCTGAAGATGCCTGATGGAAGTGATGTGCTGGTAACCTCTCCTTCAGTTTAGGATTTTTTAATGAAGACATGCAGATAGGGAAATCATGCTAGATGCTGATGCCTGGTTTAGGATTTTTTCAATGACCACACATTTGGCGAAGGGATTTTATCTTCCTGGCAATGATCAGTAGATCAAAGTTTGAGTACTGATCATGGACATTTACAAGGATACAGATAGGGACAGGCATGCTGAAGATGCCTGATGGAAGTGATGTGCTGGTAACCTCTCCTTCCTAGTTTAGGATTTTTTTAATGAAGACATGCAGATAGGGAATATCATGCTGAAGATGCCTGATTTAGGATTTTTTCAATGACCACACATTTGGCGAAGGGATTTTATCTTCCTGGCAATGATCAGTAGATCAAAGTTTGAGATACTGATCATGGACATTTACATGGATACAGATAGGGACAGGCATGCTGAAGATGCCTGATGGAAGTGATGTGCTGGTAACCTCTCCTTCCTAGTTTAGATTTTTTTTAATGAAGACATGCAGATAGGGACAATCATGCTGAAGATGCCTGATGCCTGGTTTAGGATTTTTTCAATGACCACACATTTGGCGAAGGGATTTTATCTTCCTGGCAATGATCAGTAGATCAAAGTTTGAGATACTGATCATGGACATTTACATGGATACAGATAGGGACAGGCATGCTGAAGATGCCTGATGGAAGTGATGTGCTGGTAACCTCTCCTTCCTAGTTTAGGATTTTTTTAATGAAGACATGCAGATAGGGAATATCATGCTGAAGATGCCTGATGCCTGGTTTAGGATTTTTTCAATGACCACACATTTGGCGAAGGGATTTTATCTTCCTGGCAATGATCAGTAGATCAAAGTTTGAGATACTGATCATGGACATTTACATGGATACAGATAGGGACAGGCATGCTGAAGATGCCTGATGGAAGTGATGTGCTGGTAACCTCTCCTTCCTAGTTTAGGATTTTTTTAATGAAGACATGCAGATAGGGAATATCATGCTGAAGATGCCTGATGCCTGGTTTAGGATTTTTTCAATGACCACACATTTGACGAAGGGATTTTATCTTCCTGGCAATGATCAGTAGATCAAAGTTTGAGATACTGATCATGGACATTTACAAGGATACAGATAGGGACAGGCATGCTGAAGATGCCTGATGGAAGTGATGTGCTGGTAACCTCTCCTTCCTAGTTTAGGATTTTTTTAATGAAGACATGCAGATAGGGACAATCATGCTGAAGATGCCTGATGGCTGGTTTAGGATTTTTTCAATGACCACATATTTGGCGAAGCGACTTTATCTGCCTGGCAATGATCAGTAGATCAAAGTTTGAGATACTGATCATGGACATTTACAAGGATACAGATAGGGACAGGCATGCTGAAGATGCCTGATGGAAGTGATGTGCTGGTAACCTCTCCTTCCTAGTTTAGGATTTTTTTAATGAAGACATGCAGATAGGGAATATCATGCTGAAGATGCCTGATTTAGGATTTTTTCAATGACCACACATTTGGCGAAGGGATTTTATCTTCCTGGCAATGATCAGTAGATCAAAGTTTGGGATACTGATCATGGACGTTTACATGGATAGAGATAGGGACAGGCATGCTGAAGATGCCTGATGGAAGTGATGTGCTGGTAACCTCTCCTTCCTAGTTTAGGATTTTTTTAATGAAGACATGCAGATAGGGAATATCATGCTGAAGATGCCTGATGCCTGGTTTAGGATTTTTTCAATGACCACACATTTGATGAAGGGATTTTATCTTCCTGGCAATGATCAGTAGATCAAAGTTTGAGATACTGATCATGGACATTTACAAGGATACAGATAGGGACAGGCATGCTGAAGATGCCTGATGGAAGTGATGTGCTGGTAACCTCTCCTTCCTAGTTTAGGATTTTTTTAATGAAGACATGCAGATAGGAACAATCCTGCTGAAGATGCCTGATGGCTGGTTTAGGATTTTTTCAATGACCACATATTTGGCGAAGCGACTTTATCTGCCTGGCAATGATCAGTAGATCAAAGATTTGAGATACTGATCATGGACATTTACAAGGATACAGATAGGGACAGGCATGCTGAAGATGCCTGATGGAAGTGATGTGCTGGTAACCTCTCCTTCCTAGTTTAGGATTTTTTTAATGAAGACATGCAGATAGGGAATATCATGCTGAAGATGCCTGATTTAGGATTTTTTCAATGACCACACATTTGGCGAAGGGATTTTATCTTCCTGGCAATGATCAGTAGATCAAAGTTTGAGATACTGATCATGGACATTTACAAGGATACAGATAGGGACAGGCATGCTGAAGATGCCTGATGGAAGTGATGTGCTGGTAACCTCTCCTTCCTAGTTTAGGATTTTTTTAATGAAGACATGCAGATAGGGAATATCATGCTGAAGATGCCTGATGCCTGGTTTAGGATTTTTTCAATGACCACACATTTGATGAAGGGATTTTATCTTCCTGGCAATGATCAGTAGATCAAAGTTTGGGATACTGATCATGGACATTTACAAGGATACAGATAGGGACAGGCATGCTGAAGATGCCTGATGGAAGTGATGTGCTGGTAACCTCTCCTTCCTAGTTTAGGATTTTTTTAATGAAGACATGCAGATAGGAACAATCCTGCTGAAGATGCCTGATGCCTGGTTTAGGATTTTTTCAATGACCACACATTTGGCGAAGGGATTTTATCTTCCTGGCAATGATCAGTAGATCAAAGTTTGAGATACTGATCATGGACATTTACAAGGATACAGATAGGGACAGGCATGCTGAAGATGCCTGATGGAAGTGATGTGCTGGTAACCTCTCCTTCCTAGTTTAGGATTTTTTTAATGAAGACATGCAGATAGGGAATATCATGCATGTAAGATGCCTGACGCCTGGTTTAGGATTTTTTCAATGACCACACATTTGGCGAAGGGATTTTATCTTCCTGCCAATGATCAGTAGATCAAAGTTTGAGATACTGATCATGGACATTTACAAGGATACAGATAGGGACAGGCATGCTGAAGATGCCTGATGGAAGTGATGTGCTGGTAACCTCTCCTTCCGAGTTTAGGATTTTTTTAATGAAGACATGTAGATAGGGACAATCCTGCTGAAGATGCCTGATGCCTGGTTTAGGATTTTTTCAATGGACCACACATTTGGCAAAGGGACTTTATCTTCCTGGCAATGATCAGTAGATCAAAGATTGAGATACTGATCATGGACATTTACAAGGATACAGATAGGGACAGGCATGCTGAAGATGCCTGATGGAAGTGATGTGCTGGTAACCTCTCCTTCCTAGTTTAGGATTTTTTTTAATAGCATTTTGTGAAGGGATTTTATCTTCCTGCAACGATCCTTAGATGAAAGTTTGATGTACTGATCATGGACATTTACAAGTATACAGATAGGGACAGGCATGCTGAAGATGCCTGATGGAAGTGATGTGCTGGTAACCTCTCCTTCCTAGTTTAGGATTTTTTTAATGAAGACATGCAGATAGGGACAATCCTGCTGAAGATGCCTGATGCCTGTTTTAGGATTTTTTCAATGACCACACATTTGGCGAAGTGACTTTATCTTCCTGGCAATGATCAGTAGATCAAAGATTGAGATACTGATCATGGACATTTACAAGGATACAGATAGGGACAGGCATGCTGAAGATGCCTGATGGAAGTGATGTGCTGGTAACCTCTCCTTCCTAGTTTAGGATTTTTTTAATAACATTTCGTGAAGGGATTTTATCTTTCTGGCAACGATCCTTAGATGAAAGTTTGATGTACTGATCATGGACATTTACAAGGATACAGATAGGGACAGGCATGCTGAAGATGCCTGATGGAAGTGATGTGCTGGTAACCTCTCCTTCATAGTTTAGGATTTTTTTAATGAAGACATGCAGACAGGGAATATCATGCTGAAGATGACTGATGCCTGGTTTAGGATTTTTTCAATGACCACACATTTGACGAAGGGATTTTATCTTCCTGGCAATGATCAGTATATCAAATTTTGAGATACTGATCATGGACATTTACAAGGATACAGATAGGGACAGGCATGCTGAAGATGCCTGATGGAAGTGATGTGCTGGTAACCTCTCCTTCCGAGTTTAGGATTTTTTAAATGAAGACATGTAGATAGGGACAATCCTGCTGAAGATGCCTGATGCCTGGTTTAGGATTTTTTCAATGGCCACACATTTGGCAAAGGGATTTTATCTTCCTGGCAATGATCAGTAGATCAAAGTTTGATGTACTGATCATGGACATTTACAAGGATACAGATAGGGACAGGCATGCTGAAGATGCCTGATGGAAGTGATGTGCTGGTAACCTCTCCTTCCTAGTTTAGGATTTTTTTAATGAAGACATGCAGATAGGGACAATCCTGCTGAAGATGCCTGATGCCTGTTTTAGGATTTTTTCAATGACCACACATTTGGCGAAGTGACTTTATCTTCCTGGCAATGATCAGTAGATCAAAGATTGAGATACTGATCATGGACATTTACAAGGATACAGATAGGGACAGGCATGCTGAAGATGCCTGATGGAAGTGATGTGCTGGTAACCTCTCCTTCCTAGTTTAGGATTTTTTTAATAACATTTCGTGAAGGGATTTTATCTTTCTGGCAACGATCCTTAGATGAAAGTTTGATGTACTGATCATGGACATTTACAAGGATACAGATAGGGACAGGCATGCTGAAGATGCCTGATGGAAGTGATGTGCTGGTAACCTCTCCTTCATAGTTTAGGATTTTTTTAATGAAGACATGCAGACAGGGAATATCATGCTGAAGATGACTGATGCCTGGTTTAGGATTTTTTCAATGACCACACATTTGACGAAGGGATTTTATCTTCCTGGCAATGATCAGTATATCAAATTTTGAGATACTGATCATGGACATTTACAAGGATACAGATAGGGACAGGCATGCTGAAGATGCCTGATGGAAGTGATGTGCTGGTAACCTCTCCTTCCGAGTTTAGGATTTTTTAAATGAAGACATGTAGATAGGGACAATCCTGCTGAAGATGCCTGATGCCTGGTTTAGGATTTTTTCAATGGCCACACATTTGGCAAAGGGATTTTATCTTCCTGGCAATGATCAGTAGATCAAAGATTGAGATACTGATCATGGACATTTACAAGGATACAGATAGGGACAGGCATGCTGAAGATGCCTGATGGAAGTGATGTGCTGGTAACCTCTCCTTCCTAGTTTAGGATTTTTTTAATGAAGACATGCAGATAGGGAATATCATGCAGTAGATGCCTGACGCCTGGTTTAGGATTTTTTCAATGACCACACATTTGGCGAAGGGATTTTATCTTCCTGCCAATGATCAGTAGATCAAAGTTTGAGATACTGATCATGGACATTTACAAGGATACAGATAGGGACAGGCATGCTGAAGATGCCTGATGGAAGTGATGTGCTGGTAACCTCTCCTTCCGAGTTTAGGATTTTTTAAATGAAGACATGTAGATAGGGACAATCCTGCTGAAGATGCCTGATGCCTGGTTTAGGATTTTTTCAATGGCCACACATTTGGCAAAGGGACTTTATCTTCCTGGCAATGATCAGTAGATCAAAGATTGAGATACTGATCATGGACATTTACAAGGATACAGATAGGGACAGGCATGCTGAAGATGCCTGATGGAAGTGATGTGCTGGTAACCTCTCCTTCCTAGTTTAGGATTTTTTTTAATAGCATTTTGTGAAGGGATTTTATCTTCCTGCAACGATCCTTAGATGAAAGTTTGATGTACTGATCATGGACATTTACAAGTATACAGATAGGGACAGGCATGCTGAAGATGCCTGATGGAAGTGATGTGCTGGTAACCTCTCCTTCCTAGTTTAGGATTTTTTTAATAACATTTCGTGAAGGGATTTTATCTTTCTGGCAACGATCCTTAGATGAAAGTTTGATGTACTGATCATGGACATTTACAAGGATACAGATAGGGACAGGCATGCTGAAGATGCCTGATGGAAGTGATGTGCTGGTAACCTCTCCTTCATAGTTTAGAATTTTTTTAATGAAGACATGCAGATAGGGACAATCATGCTGAAGATGACTGATGCCTGGTTTAGGATTTTTTCAATGACCACACATTTGGCGAGGGGATTTTATCTTCCTGCTAATGATCAGTAGATCAAAGTTTGATGTACTGATCATGGACATTTACAAGGATACAGATAGGGACAGGCATGCTGAAGATGCCTGATGGAAGTGATGTGCTGGTAACCTCTCCTTCCTAGTTTAGGATTTTTTTAATGAAGACATGCAGATAGGGAATATCATGCAGTAGATGCCTGACGCCTGGTTTAGGATTTTTTCAATGACCACACATTTGGCGAAGGGATTTTATCTTCCTGCCAATGATCAGTAGATCAAAGTTTGAGATACTGATCATGGACATTTACAAGGATACAGATAGGGACAGGCATGCTGAAGATGCCTGATGGAAGTGATGTGCTGGTAACCTCTCCTTCCTAGTTTAGGATTTTTTTAATGAAGACATGCAGATAGGGACAATCATGCTGAAGATGACTGATGCCTGGTTTAGGATTTTTTCAATGACCACACATTTGGCGAAGGGATTTTATCTTCCTGGCAATGATCAGTAGATCAAAGATTGAGATACTGATCATGGACATTTACAAGGATACAGATAGGGACAGGCATGCTGAAGATGCCTGATGGAAGTGATGTGCTGGTAACCTCTCCTTCCTAGTTTAGGATTTTTTTTAATAACATTTCGTGAAGGGATTTTATCTTTCTGGCAACAATCCTTAGATGAAAGTTTGATGTACTGATCATGGACATTTACAAGGATACAGATAGGGACAGGCATGCTGAAGATGCCTGATGGAAGTGATGTGCTGGTAACCTCTCCTTCCTAGTTTAGGATTTTTTTTAATAACATTTCATGAAGGGATTTTATCTTTCTGGCAACGGTCCTTAGATGAAAGTTTGATGTACTGATCATGGACATTTACAAGGATACAGATAGGGACAGGCATGCTGAAGATGCCTGATGGAAGTGATGTGCTGGTAACCTCTCCTTCCTAGTTTAGGATTTTTTTAATGAAGACATGCAGATAGGGAATATCATGCTGTAGATGCCTGACGCCTGGTTTAGGATTTTTTCAATGACCACACATTTGGCGAAGGTATTTTATCTTCCTGGCAATGATCAGTTGATCACAGTTTGAGATACTGATCATGGACATTTACAAGGATACAGATAGGGACAGGCATGCTGAAGATGCCTGATGGAAGTGATGTGCTGGTAACCTCTCCGTCCTAGTTTAGGATTTTTTTAATGAAGACATACAGACAGGGAATATCATGCTGAAAATGACTGATGCCTGGTTTAGGATTTTTTCAATGACCACACATTTGACGAAGGGATTTTGTCTTCCTGCCAATGATCAGTAGATCAAAGTTTGAGATACTGATCATGGACATTTACAAGGATACAGATAGGGACAGGCATGCTGAAGATGCCTGATGGAAGTGATGTGCTGGTAACCTCTCCTTCCGAGTTTAGGATTTTTTAATGAAGACATGTAGATGGGGACAATCCTGCTGAAGATGCCTGATGCCTGGTTTAGGATTTTTTCAATGGCCACACATTTGGCGAAGGGACTTTATCTTCCTGGCAATGATCAGTAGATCAACGATTGAGATACTGATCATGGACATTTACAAGGATACAGATAGGGACAGGCATGCTGAAGATGCCTGATGGAAGTGATGTGCTGGTAACCTCTCCTTCCTAGTTTAGGATTTTTTTTAATAACATTTCATGAAGGGATTTTATCTTTCTGGCAACGATCCTTAGATGAAAGTTTGATGTACTGATCATGGACATTTACAAGGATACAGATAGGGACAGGCATGCTGAAGATGCCTGATGGAAGTGATGTGCTGGTAACCTCTCCTTCATAGTTTAGGAATTTTTTAATGAAGACATGCAGATAGGGAATATCATGCAGTAGATGCCTGACGCCTGGTTTAGGATTTTTTCAATGACCACACATGTGGCGAAGGGATTTTATCTTCCTGCCAATGATCAGTAGATCCAAGCTTGAGATACTGATCATGGACATTTACAAGGATACAGATAGGGACAGGCATGCTGAAGATGCCTGATGGAAGTGATGTGCTCGTAACCTCTCCGTCCTAGTTTAGGATTTTTTTAATGAAGACATACAGACAGGGAATATCATGCTGAAGATGACTGATGCCTGGTTTAGGATTTTTACAATGGCCACACATTTGGCGAAGGGACTTTATCTTCCTGGCAATGATCAGTAGATCAACGATTGAGATACTGATCATGGACATTTACAAGGATACAGATAGGGACAGGCATGCTGAAGATGCCTGATGGAAGTGATGTGCTGGTAACCTCTCCTTCCTAGTTTAGGATTTTTTTTAAAAACATTTCATGAAGGGATTTTATCTTTCTGGCAACGATCCTTAGATGAAAGTTTGATGTACTGATCATGGACATTTACAAGGATACAGATAGGGACAGGCATTCTGAAGATGCCTGATGGAAGTGATGTGCTGGTAACCTCTCCTTCATAGTTTAGGATTTTTTTAATGAAGACATGCAGATAGGGACAATCATGCTGAAGATGACTGATGCCTGGTTTAGGATTTTTTCAATGACCACACATTTGGCGAAGGGATTTTATCTTCCTGCTAATGATCAGTAGATCAAAGTTTGATGTACTGATCATGGACATTTACAAGGATACAGATAGGGACAGGCATGCTGAAGATGCCTGATGGAAGTGATGTGCTGGTAACCTCTCCTTCCTAGTTTAGGATTTTTTTAATGAAGACATGCAGATAGGGAATATCATGCAGTAGATGCCTGACGCCTGGTTTAGGATTTTTTCAATGACCACACATTTGGCGAAGGGATTTTATCTTCCTGCCAATGATCAGTAGATCAAAGCTTGAGATACTGATCATGGACATTTACAAGGATACAGATAGGGACAGGCATGCTGAAGATGCCTGATGGAAGTGATGTGCAGGTAACCTCTCCTTCCTAGTTTAGGATTTTTTTAATGAAGACATGCAGATAGGGACAATCATGCTGAAGATGCCTGATGCCTGGTTTAGGATTTTTTCAATGACCACACATTTGGCGAAGGGATTTTATCTTCCTGGCAATGATCAGTAGATCAAAGTTTGAGAAACTGATCATGGACATTTACAAGGATACAGATAGGGACAGGCATGCTGAAGATGCCTGATGGAAGTGATGTGCTGGTAACCTCTCCTTCCTAGTTTAGGATTTTTTTAATGAAGACATGCAGATAGGGAATATCATGCTGAAGATGACTGATGCCTGGTTTAGGATTTTTTCAATGACCACACATTTGACGAAGGAATTTTATCTTCCTGGCAATGATCAGTAGATCAAAGTTTGAGATACTGATCATGGACATTTACAAGGATACAGATAGGGACAGGCATGCTGAAGATGCCTTTTGGAAGTGATGTGCTGGTAACCTCTCCTTCCGAGTTTAGGATTTTTTTAAATGAAGACATGTAGATAGGGACAATCCTGCTGAAGATGCCTGATGCCTGGTTTAGGATTTTTTCAATGGCCACACATTTGGCGAAGGGACTTTATCTTCCTGGCAATGATCAGTAGATCAAAGATTGAGATACTGATCATGGACATTTACAAGGATACAGATAGGGACAGGCATGCTGAAGATGCCTGATGGAAGTGATGTGCTGGTAACCTCTCCTTCCTAGTTTAGGATTTTTTTTAATAACATTTCATGAAGGGATTTTATCTTTCTGGCAACGATCCTTAGATGAAAGTTTGATGTACTGATCATGGACATTTACAAGGATACAGATAGGGACAGGCATTCTGAAGATGCCTGATGGAAGTGATGTGCTGGTAACCTCTCCTTCATAGTTTAGGATTTTTTTATTGAAGACACGCAGATAGGGACAATCATGCTGAAGATGACTGATGCCTGGTTTAGGATTTTTTCAATGACCACACATTTGGCGAAGGGATTTTATCTTCCTGCCAATGATCAGTAGATCAAAGTTTGAGATACTGATCATGGACATTTACAAGGATACAGATAGGGACAGGCATGCTGAAGATGCCTGATGGAAGTGAAGTGCTGGTAACCTCTCCTTCCTAGTTTAGGATTTTTTTAATGAATCGATGCAGATAGGGAATATCATGCTGTAGATGCCTGACGCCTGGTTTAGGATTTTTTCAATGACCACACATTTGGCGAAGGGATTTTATCTTCCTGCCAATGATCAGTAGATCAACGTTTGAGATACTGATCATGGACATTTACAAGGATACAGATAGGGACAGGCATGCTGAAGATGCCTGATGGAAGTGATGTGCTGGTAACCTCTCCTTCCTAGTTTAGGATTTTTTTAATGAAGACATGCAGATAGGGACAATCATGCTGAAGATGACTGATGCCTGGTTTAGGATTTTTTCAATGACCACACATTTGGCGAAGGGATTTTATCTTCCTGGCAATGATCAGTAGATCAAAGTTTCAGATACTGATCATGGACATTTACAAGGATACAGATAGGGACAGGCATGCTGAAGATGCCTGATGGAAGTGATGTGCTGGTAACCTCTCCTTCCTAGTTTAGGATTTTTTTAAATAACATTTCGTGAAGGGATTTTATCTTTCTGGCAACGATCCTTAGATGAAAGTTTGATGTACTGATCATGGACATTTACAAGGATACAGATAGGGACAGGCATGCTGAAGATGCCTGATGGAAGTGATGTGCTGGTAACCTCTCCTTCCTAGTTTAGGATTTTTTAATGAAGACATGCAGACAGGGAATATCATGCTGAAGATGACTGATGCCTGGTTTAGGATTTTTTCAATGACCACACATTTGACGAAGGAATTTTATCTTCCTGGCAATGATCAGTAGATCAAAGTTTGAGATACTGATCATGGACATTTACAAGGATACAGATAGGGACAGGCATGCTGAAGATGCCTTTTGGAAGTGATGTGCTGGTAACCTCTCCTTCCGAGTTTAGGATTTTTTTAAATGAAGACATGTAGATAGGGACAATCCTGCTGAAGATGCCTGATGCCTGGTTTAGGATTTTTTCAATGGCCACACATTTGGCGAAGGGACTTTATCTTCCTGGCAATGATCAGTAGATCAAAGATTGAGATACTGATCATGGACATTTACAAGGATACAGATAGGGACAGGCATGCTGAAGATGCCTGATGGAAGTGATGTGCTGGTAACCTCTCCTTCCTAGTTTAGGATTTTTTTTAATAACATTTCATGAAGGGATTTTATCTTTCTGGCAACGATCCTTAGATGAAAGTTTGATGTACTGATCATGGACATTTACAAGGATACAGATAGGGACAGGCATGCTGAAGATGCCTGATGGAAGTGATGTGCTGGTAACCTCTCCTTCCTAGTTTAGGATTTTTTTAATGAAGACATGCAGATAGGGACAATCCTGCTGAAGATGCCTGATGCCTGGTTTAGGATTTTTTCAATGACCACACATTTGGCGAAGGGATTTTATCTTCCTGGCAATGATCAGTAGATCATAGTTTGAGATACAGATCATGGACATTTACAAGGATACAGATAGGGACAGGCATGCTGAAGATGCCTGATGGAAGTGATGTGCTGGTAACCTCTCCTTCCTAGTTTAGGATTTTTTAAAATAACATTTCATGAAGGGATTTTATCTTTCTGGCAACGATCCTTATTTCAAAGTTTGATGTACTGATCATGGACATTTACAAGGATACAGATAGGGACAGGCATGCTGAAGATGCCTGATGGAAGTGATGTGCTGGTAACCTCTCCTTCCTAGTTTAGGATTTTTTTAATGAAGACATGCAGATAGGGACAATCATGCTGAAGATGCCTGATGCCTGGTTTAGGATTTTTTCAATCACCACACATTTGGCGAATGTTATGTTCCGAGGTTCTCTGGTTCTATTGGTGGGGTTTTCCTGTGCGCCTTTTCCACCTCTTACCACCAGATGGCGACAGGTTCCGGTTGGAGTGCGGTGGTGTCATCATCATGCTCAGCCGTCATTGATTAACCTCATCAGCGGAGCATACTTTAGGAGTTGACCGCCAGTCCAGCGTCGCCTGAGTGTTTGCCAGTCACGGTACCTCGGAGCACCCTTGAGCCCTGTCTCTGTGTTCCTCATTGCCTTGAGCCTTCCAGTGATTCTCTTTGTGTTTCTCTGTTGCCTTCAAGTGATCCCTTTGACACTCTGGACCCGCTGACTAGATCCTGGCAGTTTTCCTGGTTTCAGAAACCTCTCTCATGACGCCGTGGAAAGGATCCACTGGTTGCCCGAGTTCCCATACTCACCTCTCCGTTGTTTTGCAAGTATCTCCTGGATCCCACAACTGGCGGTCGAACCACTCCTCTGTGTCTCCGTTGCACCCGAGCCTACCTGTCCGTTCTCCGCCGCACTCCTCCGTTGTTCCTGGACCCACTAAGAGGCTGACACCCTAGACATACTCAGTTACCTTCCAAGATTCAGATCCAACTACCACAAGTAAGAACAACCTGTGTTTTATGAGATTTCCATGTTCCCACGACCCCTGAACTCACCAGTCTGCTCTTTCCCCTCGCAGTGAACCACTGCTGCCCGTTACTGTTGATTCCCTGGACCACACCACTTTGCCACATTCTGATAATTGTGTAATCTTAATAAATCATTTAAACTGATTCCAACTCTCCTGTCTTGTGTTCTGCATGTGGGCTAGAAACCTTAAACCCATCATGACAGCGAAGGGATTTTATCTTCCTGGCAATGATCAGTAGATGAACCCTTGAGGTACTTTTCATGGACATTTACAAGGATACAGATAGGGACAGGCATGCTGAAGATGCCTGATGCCTAGTTTAGGATTTTTTAATGACCACACATTTGGCGACGACTTTTTATCTTCCTGGCAACAATCATTAGATCAAAGTTTGAAGTACTGTTCATGGACATTTACAAGGATACAGATAGGGACAGGCATGCTGAAGATGCCTGATGGAAGTAATGTGCTGGTAACCTCCCCTTCCTAGTTTAGGATTTCTTTAATGACCACACATTTGGCGAAGGGTTTTTATCTTCCTGGCAACGATCATAAGATGAAAGTTTGAGATACTGATCATGGACATTTACAAGGATACAGATAGTGACAGGCATGCTGAAGATGCCTGATGGAAGTGATGTGCTGGTAACCTCCCCTTCCTAGTTTAGGATTTTTTCAATGACCACACATTTGGCGAAGGGATTTTATCTTCCTGGCAATGATCAGTAGATCAAAGATTGAGATACTGATCATGGACATTTACAAGGATACAGATAGGGACAGGCATGCTGAAGATGCCTGATGGAAGTGATGTGCTGGTAACCTCTCCTTCCTAGTTTAGGATTTTTTTTAATAACATTTCGTGAAGGGATTTTATCTTTCTGGCAACGATCCTTAGATGAAAGTTTGATGTACTGATCATGGACATTTACAAGGATACAGATAGGGACAGGCATGCTGAAGATGCCTGATGGAAGTGATGTGCTGGTAACCTCTCCTTCCTAGTTTAGGATTTTTTTTAATAACATTTCATGAAGGGATTTTATCTTTCTGGCAACGGTCCTTAGATGAAAGTTTGATGTACTGATCATGGACATTTACAAGGATACAGATAGGGACAGGCATGCTGAAGATGCCTGATGGAAGTGATGTGCTGGTAACCTCTCCTTCCTAGATTAGGATTTTTTTAATGAAGACATGCAGATAGGGAATATCATGCTGTAGATGCCTGACGCCTGGTTTAGGATTTTTTCAATGACCACACATTTGGCGAAGGGATTTTATCTTCCTGGCAATGATCAGTTGATCAAAGTTTGAGATACTAATCATGGACATTTACAAGGATACAGATAGGGACAGGCATGCTGAAGATGCCTGATGGAAGTGATGTGCTGGTAACCTCTCCTTCCTAGTTTAGGATTTTTTTAATGAAGACATGCAGACAGGGAATATCATGCTGAAGATGACTGATGCCTGGTTTAGGATTTTTTCAATGACCACACATTTGACGAAGGGATTTTATCTTCCTGGCAATGATCAGTATATCAAATTTTGAGATACTGATCATGGACATTTACAAGGATACAGATAGGGACAGGCATGCTGAAGATGCCTGATGGAAGTGATGTGCTGGTAACCTCTCCTTCCGAGTTTAGGATTTTTTAAATGAAGACATGTAGATAGGGACAATCCTGCTGAAGATGCCTGATGCCTGGTTTAGGATTTTTTCAATGGCCACACATTTGGCAAAGGGACTTTATCTTCCTGGCAATGATCAGTAGATCAAAGATTGAGATACTGATCATGGACATTTACAAGGATACAGATAGGGACAGGCATGCTGAAGATGCCTGATGGAAGTGATGTGCTGGTAACCTCTCCTTCCTAGTTTAGGATTTTTTTAATGAAGACATGCAGATAGGGAATATCATGCTGTAGATGCCTGACGCCTGGTTTAGGATTTTTTCAATGACCACACATTTGGCGAAGGGATTTTATCTTCCTGGCAATGATCAGTTGATCAAAGTTTGAGATACTGATCATGGACATTTACAAGGATACAGATAGGGACAGGCATGCTGAAGATGCCTGATGGAAGTGATGTGCTGGTAACCTCTCCTTCCTAGTTTAGGATTTTTTTAATGAAGACATGCAGACAGGGAATATCATGCTGAAGATGACTGATGCCTGGTTTAGGATTTTTTCAATGACCACACATTTGACGAAGGGATTTTATCTTCCTGGCAATGATCAGTATATCAAATTTTGAGATACTGATCATGGACATTTACAAGGATACAGATAGGGACAGGCATGCTGAAGATGCCTGATGGAAGTGATGTGCTGGTAACCTCTCCTTCCGAGTTTAGGATTTTTTAAATGAAGACATGTAGATAGGGACAATCCTGCTGAAGATGCCTGATGCCTGGTTTAGGATTTTTTCAATGGCCACACATTTGGCAAAGGGATTTTATCTTCCTGGCAATGATCAGTAGATCAAAGATTGAGATACTGATCATGGACATTTACAAGGATACAGATAGGGACAGGCATGCTGAAGATGCCTGATGGAAGTGATGTGCTGGTAACCTCTCCTTCCTAGTTTAGGATTTTTTTAATGAAGACATGCAGATAGGGAATATCATGCAGTAGATGCCTGACGCCTGGTTTAGGATTTTTTCAATGACCACACATTTGGCGAAGGGATTTTATCTTCCTGCCAATGATCAGTAGATCAAAGTTTGAGATACTGATCATGGACATTTACAAGGATACAGATAGGGACAGGCATGCTGAAGATGCCTGATGGAAGTGATGTGCTGGTAACCTCTCCTTCCGAGTTTAGGATTTTTTAAATGAAGACATGTAGATAGGGACAATCCTGCTGAAGATGCCTGATGCCTGGTTTAGGATTTTTTCAATGGCCACACATTTGGCAAAGGGATTTTATCTTCCTGGCAATGATCAGTAGATCAAAGATTGAGATACTGATCATGGACATTTACAAGGATACAGATAGGGACAGGCATGCTGAAGATGCCTGATGGAAGTGATGTGCTGGTAACCTCTCCTTCCTAGTTTAGGATTTTTTTTAATAGCATTTTGTGAAGGGATTTTATCTTCCTGCAACGATCCTTAGATGAAAGTTTGATATACTGATCATGGACATTTACAAGTATACAGATAGGGACAGGCATGCTGAAGATGCCTGATGGAAGTGATGTGCTGGTAACCTCTCCTTCCTAGTTTAGGATTTTTTTAATGAAGACATGCAGATAGGGACAATCCTGCTGAAGATGCCTGATGCCTGTTTTAGGATTTTTTCAATGACCACACATTTGGCGAAGTGACTTTATCTTCCTGGCAATGATCAGTAGATCAAAGATTGAGATACTGATCATGGACATTTACAAGGATACAGATAGGGACAGGCATGCTGAAGATGCCTGATGGAAGTGATGTGCTGGTAACCTCTCCTTCCTAGTTTAGGATTTTTTTAATAACATTTCGTGAAGGGATTTTATCTTTCTGGCAACGATCCTTAGATGAAAGTTTGATGTACTGATCATGGACATTTACAAGGATACAGATAGGGACAGGCATGCTGAAGATGCCTGATGGAAGTGATGTGCTGGTAACCTCTCCTTCATAGTTTAGGATTTTTTTAATGAAGACATGCAGACAGGGAATATCATGCTGAAGATGACTGATGCCTGGTTTAGGATTTTTTCAATGACCACACATTTGACGAAGGGAATATATCTTCCTGGCAATGATCAGTATATCAAATTTTGAGATACTGATCATGGACATTTACAAGGATACAGATAGGGACAGGCATGCTGAAGATGCCTGATGGAAGTGATGTGCTGGTAACCTCTCCTTCCGAGTTTAGGATTTTTTAAATGAAGACATGTAGATAGGGACAATCCTGCTGAAGATGCCTGATGCCTGGTTTAGGATTTTTTCAATGGCCACACATTTGGCAAAGGGATTTTATCTTCCTGGCAATGATCAGTAGATCAAAGTTTGATGTACTGATCATGGACATTTACAAGGATACAGATAGGGACAGGCATGCTGAAGATGCCTGATGGAAGTGATGTGCTGGTAACCTCTCCTTCCTAGTTTAGGATTTTTTTAATGAAGACATGCAGACAGGGAATATCATGCTGAAGATGACTGATGCCTGGTTTAGGATTTTTTCAATGACCACACATTTGACGAAGGGATTTTATCTTCCTGGCAATGATCAGTATATCAAATTTTGAGATACTGATCATGGACATTTACAAGGATACAGATAGGGACAGGCATGCTGAAGATGCCTGATGGAAGTGATGTGCTGGTAACCTCTCCTTCCGAGTTTAGGATTTTTTAAATGAAGACATGTAGATAGGGACAATCCTGCTGAAGATGCCTGATGCCTGGTTTAGGATTTTTTCAATGGCCACACATTTGGCAAAGGGATTTTATCTTCCTGGCAATGATCAGTAGATCAAAGATTGAGATACTGATCATGGACATTTACAAGGATACAGATAGGGACAGGCATGCTGAAGATGCCTGATGGAAGTGATGTGCTGGTAACCTCTCCTTCCTAGTTTAGGATTTTTTTAATGAAGACATGCAGATAGGGAATATCATGCAGTAGATGCCTGACGCCTGGTTTAGGATTTTTTCAATGACCACACATTTGGCGAAGGGATTTTATCTTCCTGCCAATGATCAGTAGATCAAAGTTTGAGATACTGATCATGGACATTTACAAGGATACAGATAGGGACAGGCATGCTGAAGATGCCTGATGGAAGTGATGTGCTGGTAACCTCTCCTTCCGAGTTTAGGATTTTTTAAATGAAGACATGCAGATAGGGACAATCCTGCTGAAGATGCCTGATGCCTGGTTTAGGATTTTTTCAATGGCCACACATTTGGCAAAGGGACTTTATCTTCCTGGCAATGATCAGTAGATCAAAGATTGAGATACTGATCATGGACATTTACAAGGATACAGATAGGGACAGGCATGCTGAAGATGCCTGATGGAAGTGATGTGCTGGTAACCTCTCCTTCCTAGTTTAGGATTTTTTTTAATAGCATTTTGTGAAGGGATTTTATCTTCCTGCAACGATCCTTAGATGAAAGTTTGATGTACTGATCATGGACATTTACAAGTATACAGATAGGGACAGGCATGCTGAAGATGCCTGATGGAAGTGATGTGCTGGTAACCTCTCCTTCCTAGTTTAGGATTTTTTTAATGAAGACATGCAGATAGGGACAATCCTGCTGAAGATGCCTGATGCCTGTTTTAGGATTTTTTCAATGACCACACATTTGGCGAAGTGACTTTATCTTCCTGGCAATGATCAGTAGATCAAAGATTGAGATACTGATCATGGACATTTACAAGGATACAGATAGGGACAGGCATGCTGAAGATGCCTGATGGAAGTGATGTGCTGGTAACCTCTCCTTCCTAGTTTAGGATTTTTTTAATAACATTTCGTGAAGGGATTTTATCTTTCTGGCAACGATCCTTAGATGAAAGTTTGATGTACTGATCATGGACATTTACAAGGATACAGATAGGGACAGGCATGCTGAAGATGCCTGATGGAAGTGATGTGCTGGTAACCTCTCCTTCATAGTTTAGAATTTTTTTAATGAAGACATGCAGATAGGGACAATCATGCTGAAGATGACTGATGCCTGGTTTAGGATTTTTTCAATGACCACACATTTGGCGAGGGGATTTTATCTTCCTGCTAATGATCAGTAGATCAAAGTTTGATGTACTGATCATGGACATTTACAAGGATACAGATAGGGACAGGCATGCTGAAGATGCCTGATGGAAGTGATGTGCTGGTAACCTCTCCTTCCTAGTTTAGGATTTTTTTAATGAAGACATGCAGATAGGGAATATCATGCAGTAGATGCCTGACGCCTGGTTTAGGATTTTTTCAATGACCACACATTTGGCGAAGGGATTTTATCTTCCTGCCAATGATCAGTAGATCAAAGTTTGAGATACTGATCATGGACATTTACAAGGATACAGATAGGGACAGGCATGCTGAAGATGCCTGATGGAAGTGATGTGCTGGTAACCTCTCCTTCCTAGTTTAGGATTTTTTTTAATAACATTTCGTGAAGGGATTTTATCTTTCTGGCAACAATCCTTAGATGAAAGTTTGATGTACTGATCATGGACATTTACAAGGATACAGATAGGGACAGGCATGCTGAAGATGCCTGATGGAAGTGATGTGCTGGTAACCTCTCCTTCCTAGTTTAGGATTTTTTTTAATAACATTTCATGAAGGGATTTTATCTTTCTGGCAACGGTCCTTAGATGAAAGTTTGATGTACTGATCATGGACATTTACAAGGATACAGATAGGGACAGGCATGCTGAAGATGCCTGATGGAAGTGATGTGCTGGTAACCTCTCCTTCCTAGTTTAGGATTTTTTTAATGAAGACATGCAGATAGGGAATATCATGCTGTAGATGCCTGACGCCTGGTTTAGGATTTTTTCAATGACCACACATTTGGCGAAGGTATTTTATCTTCCTGGCAATGATCAGTTGATCACAGTTTGAGATACTGATCATGGACATTTACAAGGATACAGATAGGGACAGGCATGCTGAAGATGCCTGATGGAAGTGATGTGCTGGTAACCTCTCCGTCCTAGTTTAGGATTTTTTTAATGAAGACATACAGACAGGGAATATCATGCTGAAAATGACTGATGCCTGGTTTAGGATTTTTTCAATGACCACACATTTGACGAAGGGATTTTGTCTTCCTGCCAATGATCAGTAGATCAAAGTTTGAGATACTGATCATGGACATTTACAAGGATACAGATAGGGACAGGCATGCTGAAGATGCCTGATGGAAGTGATGTGCTGGTAACCTCTCCTTCCGAGTTTAGGATTTTTTAAATGAAGACATGTAGATGGGGACAATCCTGCTGAAGATGCCTGATGCCTGGTTTAGGATTTTTTCAATGGCCACACATTTGGCGAAGGGACTTTATCTTCCTGGCAATGATCAGTAGATCAACGATTGAGATACTGATCATGGACATTTACAAGGATACAGATAGGGACAGGCATGCTGAAGATGCCTGATGGAAGTGATGTGCTGGTAACCTCTCCTTCCTAGTTTAGGATTTTTTTTAATAACATTTCATGAAGGGATTTTATCTTTCTGGCAACGATCCTTAGATGAAAGTTTGATGTACTGATCATGGACATTTACAAGGATACAGATAGGGACAGGCATGCTGAAGATGCCTGATGGAAGTGATGTGCTGGTAACCTCTCCTTCATAGTTTAGGAATTTTTTAATGAAGACATGCAGATAGGGAATATCATGCAGTAGATGCCTGACGCCTGGTTTAGGATTTTTTCAATGACCACACATGTGGCGAAGGGATTTTATCTTCCTGCCAATGATCAGTAGATCCAAGCTTGAGATACTGATCATGGACATTTACAAGGATACAGATAGGGACAGGCATGCTGAAGATGCCTGATGGAAGTGATGTGCTCGTAACCTCTCCGTCCTAGTTTAGGATTTTTTTAATGAAGACATACAGACAGGGAATATCATGCTGAAGATGACTGATGCCTGGTTTAGGATTTTTACAATGGCCACACATTTGGCGAAGGGACTTTATCTTCCTGGCAATGATCAGTAGATCAACGATTGAGATACTGATCATGGACATTTACAAGGATACAGATAGGGACAGGCATGCTGAAGATGCCTGATGGAAGTGATGTGCTGGTAACCTCTCCTTCCTAGTTTAGGATTTTTTTTAATAACATTTCATGAAGGGATTTTATCTTTCTGGCAACGATCCTTAGATGAAAGTTTGATGTACTGATCATGGACATTTACAAGGATACAGATAGGGACAGGCATTCTGAAGATGCCTGATGGAAGTGATGTGCTGGTAACCTCTCCTTCATAGTTTAGGATTTTTTTAATGAAGACATGCAGATAGGGACAATCATGCTGAAGATGACTGATGCCTGGTTTAGGATTTTTTCAATGACCACACATTTGGCGAAGGGATTTTATCTTCCTGCTAATGATCAGTAGATCAAAGTTTGATGTACTGATCATGGACATTTACAAGGATACAGATAGGGACAGGCATGCTGAAGATGCCTGATGGAAGTGATGTGCTGGTAACCTCTCCTTCCTAGTTTAGGATTTTTTTAATGAAGACATGCAGATAGGGAATATCATGCAGTAGATGCCTGACGCCTGGTTTAGGATTTTTTCAATGACCACACATTTGGCGAAGGGATTTTATCTTCCTGCCAATGATCAGTAGATCAAAGCTTGAGATACTGATCATGGACATTTACAAGGATACAGATAGGGACAGGCATGCTGAAGATGCCTGATGGAAGTGATGTGCAGGTAACCTCTCCTTCCTAGTTTAGGATTTTTTTAATGAAGACATGCAGATAGGGACAATCATGCTGAAGATGCCTGATGCCTGGTTTAGGATTTTTTCAATGACCACACATTTGGCGAAGGGATTTTATCTTCCTGGCAATGATCAGTAGATCAAAGTTTGAGAAACTGATCATGGACATTTACAAGGATACAGATAGGGACAGGCATGCTGAAGATGCCTGATGGAAGTGATGTGCTGGTAACCTCTCCTTCCTAGTTTAGGATTTTTTTAATGAAGACATGCAGATAGGGAATATCATGCTGAAGATGACTGATGCCTGGTTTAGGATTTTTTCAATGACCACACATTTGACGAAGGAATTTTATCTTCCTGGCAATGATCAGTAGATCAAAGTTTGAGATACTGATCATGGACATTTACAAGGATACAGATAGGGACAGGCATGCTGAAGATGCCTTTTGGAAGTGATGTGCTGGTAACCTCTCCTTCCGAGTTTAGGATTTTTTTAAATGAAGACATGTAGATAGGGACAATCCTGCTGAAGATGCCTGATGCCTGGTTTAGGATTTTTTCAATGGCCACACATTTGGCGAAGGGACTTTATCTTCCTGGCAATGATCAGTAGATCAAAGATTGAGATACTGATCATGGACATTTACAAGGATACAGATAGGGACAGGCATGCTGAAGATGCCTGATGGAAGTGATGTGCTGGTAACCTCTCCTTCCTAGTTTAGGATTTTTTTTAATAACATTTCATGAAGGGATTTTATCTTTCTGGCAACGATCCTTAGATGAAAGTTTGATGTACTGATCATGGACATTTACAAGGATACAGATAGGGACAGGCATTCTGAAGATGCCTGATGGAAGTGATGTGCTGGTAACCTCTCCTTCATAGTTTAGGATTTTTTTATTGAAGACACGCAGATAGGGACAATCATGCTGAAGATGACTGATGCCTGGTTTAGGATTTTTTCAATGACCACACATTTGGCGAAGGGATTTTATCTTCCTGCCAATGATCAGTAGATCAAAGTTTGAGATACTGATCATGGACATTTACAAGGATACAGATAGGGACAGGCATGCTGAAGATGCCTGATGGAAGTGAAGTGCTGGTAACCTCTCCTTCCTAGTTTAGGATTTTTTTAATGAATCGATGCAGATAGGGAATATCATGCTGTAGATGCCTGACGCCTGGTTTAGGATTTTTTCAATGACCACACATTTGGCGAAGGGATTTTATCTTCCTGCCAATGATCAGTAGATCAACGTTTGAGATACTGATCATGGACATTTACAAGGATACAGATAGGGACAGGCATGCTGAAGATGCCTGATGGAAGTGATGTGCTGGTAACCTCTCCTTCCTAGTTTAGGATTTTTTTAATGAAGACATGCAGATAGGGACAATCATGCTGAAGATGACTGATGCCTGGTTTAGGATTTTTTCAATGACCACACATTTGGCGAAGGGATTTTATCTTCCTGGCAATGATCAGTAGATCATAGTTTGAGATACAGATCATGGACATTTACAAGGATACAGATAGGGACAGGCATGCTGAAGATGCCTGATGGAAGTGATGTGCTGGTAACCTCTCCTTCCTAGTTTAGGATTTTTTAAAATAACATTTCATGAAGGGATTTTATCTTTCTGGCAACGATCCTTAGATCAAAGTTTGATGTACTGATCATGGACATTTACAAGGATACAGATAGGGACAGGCATGCTGAAGATGCCTGATGGAAGTGATGTGCTGGTAACCTCTCCTTCCTAGTTTAGGATTTTTTTAATGAAGACATGCAGATAGGGACAATCATGCTGAAGATGCCTGATGCCTGGTTTAGGATTTTTTCAATCACCACACATTTGGCGAATGTTATGTTCCGAGGTTCTCTGGTTCTATTGGTGGGGTTTTCCTGTGCGCCTTTTCCACCTCTTACCACCAGATGGCGACAGGTTCCGGTTGGAGTGCGGTGGTGTCATCATCATGCTCAGCCGTCATTGATTAACCTCATCAGCGGAGCATACTTTAGGAGTTGACCGCCAGTCCAGCGTCGCCTGAGTGTTTGCCAGTCACGGTACCTCGGAGCACCCTTGAGCCCTGTCTCTGTGTTCCTCATTGCCTTGAGCCTTCCAGTGATTCTCTTTGTGTTTCTCTGTTGCCTTCAAGTGATCCCTTTGACACTCTGGACCCGCTGACTAGATCCTGGCAGTTTTCCTGGTTTCAGAAACCTCTCTCATGACGCCGTGGAAAGGATCCACTGGTTGCCCGAGTTCCCATACTCACCTCTCCGTTGTTTTGCAAGTATCTCCTGGATCCCACAACTGGCGGTCGAACCACTCCTCTGTGTCTCCGTTGCACCCGAGCCTACCTGTCCGTTCTCCGCCGCACTCCTCCGTTGTTCCTGGACCCACTAAGAGGCTGACACCCTAGACATACTCAGTTACCTTCCAAGATTCAGATCCAACTACCACAAGTAAGAACAACCTGTGTTTTATGAGATTTCCATGTTCCCACGACCCCTGAACTCACCAGTCTGCTCTTTCCCCTCGCAGTGAACCACTGCTGCCCGTTACTGTTGATTCCCTGGACCACACCACTTTGCCACATTCTGATAATTGTGTAATCTTAATAAATCATTTAAACTGATTCCAACTCTCCTGTCTTGTGTTCTGCATGTGGGCTAGAAACCTTAAACCCATCATGATAGCGAAGGGATTTTATCTTCCTGGCAATGATCAGTAGATGAACCCTTGAGGTACTTTTCATGGACATTTACAAGGATACAGATAGGGACAGGCATGCTGAAGATGCCTGATGCCTAGTTTAGGATTTTTTAATGACCACACATTTGGCGACGACTTTTTATCTTCCTGGCAACAATCATTAGATCAAAGTTTGAAGTACTGTTCATGGACATTTACAAGGATACAGATAGGGACAGGCATGCTGAAGATGCCTGATGGAAGTAATGTGCTGGTAACCTCCCCTTCCTAGTTTAGGATTTCTTTAATGACCACACATTTGGCGAAGGGTTTTTATCTTCCTGGCAACGATCATAAGATGAAAGTTTGAGATACTTATCATCGACATTTACAAGGATACAGATAGTGACAGGCATGCTGAAGATGCCTGATGGAAGTGATGTGCTGGTAACCTCTCCTTCCTAGTTTAGGATTTTTTTAATGAAGACATGCAGATAGGGAATATCATGCTGAAGATGCCTGATTTAGGATTTTTTCAATGACCACACATTTGGCGAAGGGATTTTATCTTCCTGGCAATGATCAATAGAACAAAGTTTGAGATACTGATCATGGACATTTACAAGGATACAGATAGGGACAGGCATGCTGAAGATGCCTGATGGAAGTGATGTGCTGGTAACCTCTCCTTCCTAGTTCAGGATTTTTTTAATGAAGACATGCAGATAGGGACAATCATGCTGAAGATGCCTGATGCCTGGTTTAGGATTTTTTCAATCACCACACATTTGGCGAATGTTATGTTCCGAGGTTCTCTGGTTCTATTGGTGGGGTTTTCCTGTGCGCCTTTTCCACCTCTTACCACCAGATGGCGACAGGTTCCGGTTGGAGTGCGGTGGTGTCATCATCATGCTCAGCCGTCATTGATTAACCTCATCAGCGGAGCATACTTTAGGAGTTGACCGCCAGTCCAGCGTCGCCTGAGTGTTTGCCAGTCACGGTACCTCGGAGCACCCTTGAGCCCTGTCTCTGTGTTCCTCATTGCCTTGAGCCTTCCAGTGATTCTCTTTGTGTTTCTCTGTTGCCTTCAAGTGATCCCTTTGACACTCTGGACCCGCTGACTAGATCCTGGCAGTTTTCCTGGTTTCAGAAACCTCTCTCATGACGCCGTGGAAAGGATCCACTGGTTGCCCGAGTTCCCATACTCACCTCTCCGTTGTTTTGCAAGTATCTCCTGGATCCCACAACTGGCGGTCGAACCACTCCTCTGTGTCTCCGTTGCACCCGAGCCTACCTGTCCGTTCTCCGCCGCACTCCTCCGTTGTTCCTGGACCCACTAAGAGGCTGACACCCTAGACATACTCAGTTACCTTCCAAGATTCAGATCCAACTACCACAAGTAAGAACAACCTGTGTTTTATGAGATTTCCATGTTCCCACGACCCCTGAACTCACCAGTCTGCTCTTTCCCCTCGCAGTGAACCACTGCTGCCCGTTACTGTTGATTCCCTGGACCACACCACTTTGCCACATTCTGATAATTGTGTAATCTTAATAAATCATTTAAACTGATTCCAACTCTCCTGTCTTGTGTTCTGCATGTGGGCTAGAAACCTTAAACCCATCATGACAGCGAAGGGATTTTATCTTCCTGGCAATGATCAGTAGATGAACCCTTGAGGTACTTTTCATGGACATTTACAAGGATACAGATAGGGACAGGCATGCTGAAGATGCCTGATGCCTAGTTTAGGATTTTTTAATGACCACACATTTGGCGACGACTTTTTATCTTCCTGGCAACAATCATTAGATCAAAGTTTGAAGTACTGTTCATGGACATTTACAAGGATACAGATAGGGACAGGCATGCTGAAGATGCCTGATGGAAGTAATGTGCTGGTAACCTCCCCTTCCTAGTTTAGGATTTCTTTAATGACCACACATTTGGCGAAGGGTTTTTATCTTCCTGGCAACGATCATAAGATGAAAGTTTGAGATACTGATCATGGACATTTACAAGGATACAGATAGTGACAGGCATGCTGAAGATGCCTGATGATAGTGATGTGCTGTAACCTCTCCTTCCTAGTTAACAAAAGATAACAAAAAAAGAAATCTTCTCACAAAAATCGTAAACTAAAAACAAGAGGAGAAAAACGCCACCTGGTGGCCACAACAACACAATACAGTGGGACAGAGTTAAATAAACAGAGATAAAAAGTATAAATAACATAATAAACAACATATGGTAAAGACCTCAACAAGAACAACATGCATACAGAAAAACAAACATATCTCAGCAGCGAACTTTCCTCTGACTTACCCACAGCAGCGCAGAACAACGCTCTGAGGGAAAAGGGGGGGCAGAGGAGCTACGAGGGCTGGAATAGACTACGGAAGCCCAGGAAACACAAACGAGGCGGAGAGCAGAAGGGCGACCCCCGCAGGCAAAAACAACAAAATAAATAAAAATAACTGAATAAGATAAAATTCACAAATTCTCAATATAAAATGAATAAGAAATAATAATTTAACAAAGAAACACATTTGTAACTCTGTTACACTGGCAATGATCAGTAGATCAAAGTTTGAGATACTGATCATGGACATTTACAAGGATACAGATAGGGACAGGCATGCTGAAGATGCCTGATGGAAGTGATGTGTTGGTAACCTCTCCTTCCTAGTTTAGGATTTCTTTAATGACCACACATTTGGCAAAGGGTTTTTATCTTCCTGGCAACGATCATAAGATGAAAGTTTGAGATACTGATCATGGACATTTACAAGGATACAGATAGTGACAGGCATGCTGAAGATGCCTGATGAAAGTGATGTGCTGTAACCTCTCCTTCCTAGTTTAGCATTTTTTTAATTGACCACACATTTGACAGAAGGATTTTATCTTCCAGGCAATGATCATTGGATCTATCCATTTTCTGTACACCCTTGTCCCTTAGAGGGGTCGGGAGGTGCTAACGTTCCGGGCAAGAGTCTCGGTGCACATTGGACAGGTCGCCAGTCTGTTGCAAGGCGATAGAGAAACAGACAGGACAGTCTCACCTAGGGAGAATTTAGATAGACCAATTCTTACTGTATCTGTTGTGAAAATGTAAGTAATTAAGGCCCAGGAAAGTCTTCACTCTCTCCAACAACACTCCCTGCCATGGATTTCACCTTTCATGTGGGATGGTTTTCATACAATCAAGATCCATCTCTTTCTCTCTCTTTTCTTTTGCACTTATCTTTTTAAAAAATTATACTTTTTTGCAGACACATGTGAACCTCAGTAAATTTGAATATACTTGAACAGTTAAATCATTTTAGCAATTTGTGTAAAAGGTGAAATTCAGAGACATTATTCAAAGAATGGTATTTTTAAGCTTTTTTTAATAATAATTTTGATGATTATGGCTACATCTAAGAAAATTTTGAAAATACAATTACTCAACAAACAAAATCTTTGTAAGTTTAATCAAAAATACATTTAACAGGCTACTTAAATAGTACGTTGCGGCTTACAAAATCATGCGAATGATATGCCGGCTTGACATTTGTCTAGCCGTCAGTCACTAGTACTTCATAAGCCATAAAAGGTAATTCCTGAAGAGTTGGCTTTTCACAGGGTGCTTTAGCCTTTTCTGAAAAGTTGGGTGGCAGGGAAAATTGCTGTACAAACAGATGCTACCAACAATGGTTGCTGTGGCTTTAAGTAGATTGTGAAGCAAAGCCCATTTAACAGTTCGAAGGGCGATTTACAAGATGTGGACTGCAGGTGGAGTCAGAGGTTCAAAAGCCACTACACAAAGACTAGGACATAGATAAGAAGAGCCAACCAAGTACTGTACCAGTACATGGACTTACTTTTGTACGAAATTAAATTTCTGCAAAAAACATATTTTCAAAAATTGCTACAAGCAATTTTTATATTTTCTAAAGAAATTAATTGTTGGTTTCAATTAGTTGTAAGCCTTAACCTCAGTAATATAAGAAACCAAAGAAACGGTGGCTTTTGATAGAGGTAATATGTCTATATGCCTATTGCTGATTTAAAGAGTTTAAATTTATTTAATTTGATTTTGAGTCATAGTATTTTTGAAAGAGAATTTGAAACACTGTAGCAAAATATGGTTAGTGACACTTAAGTTAGTGTCTGATCCAAAGCCTCCAATTGGGTAGTAGCTACATTTTGTTTTGTTAAGTGAACTGCACTAGATAATTCCTAATTTTAGTTCTCATTGTTTATGATACTTAAAAAGTAAATATTTTTCCATAATATTTTAAGTCAGCCTAATTCCTTTCAATGCTGCTGGAATTTTTCTGCAGCAGAAATACTGAATAATAGAATACAGACAGCTTTTTGGCATTTTCCCTTTTTTTTCGTGATGAAGAAAACATTGACCTGGATACACAAACTCTTGCCTGTTGCTGCCTGCCGTCTAAAGTCCAGGACTGACATCAGCGTTCCCATCCAGCAGTGGGAAGGCCTTTACACCGGAGGGGCGGGGTCCTGCAGAGTAAAGAGCAGATCCTCCTTGCTGACGTCCTGGACGTCCAATGAAATCCTGCTCCAGAGGAAGGCAGAGCTGACCTGTAGGAAAACTTGAGGGTTTTGTTTTGAGGAAAGCTGAATCAGTGGGCGGGAACTCCACATCAACATGAGCCAACTTCAAACTCGTGGTGCGCGCTTGTAGTTGGGGGAGTGGGGATCGACCTGGATAAACCGAGGATGGATTTCCTCTGAATGTCGATGATCGTTGCGCCTGGATTGGATGGGTCGCTGATACGAAACGGTGCGTAACGATGGCCACCCCAGCGCACCCGGAGACCAGGAAATTTACACGAGGTTTGAGTAAACCAGGCACCGCTGCTGAACTCAGGCAAAGTGTCTCCGAGGTGGTGAGAACGTCTGTGTTGGTCGTAAGTACACACCTTAACCCACTCCACCATCCTCCCCCTCTTCTCTCGTGGTGCCAGTGTGGATTGGGAAACTGCGAATTTGTCTTTTACGCACAGATTCAGCTGAAGAAATGGCTGGGCGATCAGCTGGGTGGTAGAGCGAGCTGTCATGGAAAAATGCAATAGGTCTTACAATGAGTAAATGACCCTGACATGTATACACCAGAGAGCCGCAGAGCTTGTTTTGGAGTGGATGAGTGATGATTGCTATGCCAGAGAAATGGATTTTAAGAATACATACAAAAAAGAAAGCAAAAGCTTTCATGACTCACTGTACTGGGGAAAAAAGATCAGCTCCTAGTCAGTTCATGAAGAACATTTAAAGCACAATGTGGGTGTTGGAAATCTTCACTTTCGTGCACCAGCTGGAGTGTAGGGTATGGAAGTCCAAAGGTGCCACAAGTCATTAGATAAATAATACATTAAATAATTATGTATGCATGTGTTGCAGGGTGGTAAAGTTTGGTTGAATGAGTGTACTGTTTCAAAGTGTTGGTTTTCTTTTAAATTACAGTAGCAATGCTATTGAATTATTTTGGTTCAGTTATGTAATTTTATTTGTTTTTCACATTTAAATATGCGCAGGTATTTGGTCTCGGGTGCTGCACATTTTGACCACCAGAGAGCAGTGTTTCAAGGTGATTGCTGTTTCGCAAGACAGGGCAGGAAATGCATCTTGTTGTCTTCCTGTGTTGCTATGCTACGTGTTGAACGTGGATGTGAACTGTACGTGTTTTATCTGCGGGAGATAAATTTGGCAGAAAATTGGTAAATACATACATCACTTGTTGAAATATGTCGGTACATTCTCATTTGTGTGATAAGCAGTCAGTATTTTAATGAGATGGTGTGTTTCTAAAATGGATGGTTCAGGGAACCTGTATGTGCAGTGCAGGGCGGCCATTTCCTGCACTTGACAATAAGATGTCTGATCATCGATGTGCTCCAGTATTAAGAGTGAACTGAGATGTTACTGTGGAATGTAAGTGTTGATAAAATAAGTCATATCACAATTACATATGCTCTAAATCAGTGTGGTGTAATGCAGTTCTCTGTATTTTGTTTGTGCAACCAGAGGCCACTGCCGTATTTCTTTTCTTGTCTTTATATAATATATAAATATATTATATAATTTATATGTCTTTATAAAAATATATATTGTATTTTCTTTTTTGTGCATTCTCTCTGTTATTTTAGAGATTGCCATATTTCAGCAGTAGTTACCTAATGTTTGGTACACATATGTTCTGATTTCTGAGCAAAAGTAAGAAACAAGACAGTTTTGTTTCATCTGTCTCAACTGGAAATAAAACATACTGCACATTAAGAAGTTATTGTGTAGTGTGAGGCTACGTATTTCCCGGGCTACACATGTATGATATATTTAAAAGAATAGCACAAATAAATACATATTTACACACATGATAGTAATGATATAATATAAAATGTGAAAGCATTTTTGATAAATTATATGAAATTATATTTATATAAAAAATGTTTTTATAATTCAATTATTTCCATTTGTCTTGTGTTTCGGTGCATAGATAGAAAAACTGAAACAATCACCAGGACCCAAGCATTTATTTATGGAGCTGGTGAATAAATTTAGTGTAACGTAAATGTATTCACACTCTAATGGTTTGTGCTTTCTTTTAAGGAAAATTATCTGCTATTTGAATTAAGAGTCAGTGAAACTTCTGAAGTGTTTGAGACAATAGCAGCTTTGTGATTTTAGGTGTTCACTTGTCATGATGACATTGCAGTAAAATATTTTGAATTAAAGACAGCAAAGTCTGTGACTTCACTCAAGCTCATGCATCCTACTTTACACCAATACTCAGAATCTATTTCAAAAGGTAATATGAAATAACAGGGCACACATAACATATGGAAGAATGCAATTTTACTCTTTCTAAAAGGGCAAAAAAAAAAAAAATATATATATATAGATTGATTCAAGGAAACAATCTGGTGCTCTGATAGGAAGTGGCAATATTATTTTATTGTTTACCTTGTCTGACATGATGTAAGCAACTAAGACAAACAAAAACATATTTGTTTACAGTTTTTCTGCTTTTACTATGCTGAAACCCACAGCAAGTTAAACAGAGTTCCATTCAAGTCATAGCGTCTGTACGTTGACTAGTCAGTTTCTGATCAGGTATATTTACAGTAGTAGTAGTAGCCCCACCCACTGACTCTGCCACGTAGCGCTGAATGATAAAATGCTTTAGAGACGTGTTGGAGTCGCATCCATAAAACAACGAAAAACCTTTAATTGAAACAATTATATTAGTTTTCTTTATTAAACTAATTGTCATCAAATGTGTTGTATATTTAAGTAATTCTTAAATTAATGGCATATTACTAAAGAAATTATTGAATTGTGTCACTTTTGGTCCTCCATAAACTAAGAGGAGTCAGTCATGATATTACTTGTTACGTGATCAGTTCTAACAACTCATATAAATTTGCATCTCATCTCATAGAGCGCTTGCACAGAGTCAGTACATGTTTGAAGCTCTTATGTCAGGGGCCACCCCTTTAATGGAGATGCACTGAGATTCAAAATAACCATTTACAGATGTAGCTGTGAGGCTTCTGTGTCATATAATGCCATTAGTAGTGCTGATAAATGATTGGTTTATTTGTCTGTCCTCTCTGACTTCCAACATCAGGGCCACCTGTAGCACACCTCCTTCTTGGTTCATTCATACCCCAAGGAAAGTAGATCTGACCCCTTTTGTTGTGTCCGAGTTTGGTGCTCCTTTCTACCTGATTGTTCCTGCTTTCATGGAAAAAGTTGCCAGGCAACTCGAAACAGACACCATCCAAGCTCTCTTGTCAGGGAAATGGAATCCTGAGTCAGGATCCCAGACATCCAACCACACCTTCATATTATTTATTCATTCTCACTCTGGTGCACAGCCAGGGGACGCCTGAGGGAGGAGATCGACACTGGATTCAAGAATGCATGTTGGGAAATCAAAATGCCTCCGGAGGTCGAGAGCAACTTGTAGAAACGTGGTTTTGTGAGCAGGAACACATAAGTTAAAATGATGATGAACACACAAGGAGATACTTTACAACTGGCCAGTGATTTTAATTTAAAGGTTCTTTAGCTGCAGACTTTTCAAAAATATTTATACCTGTCTTGTCACAGTTACAAACTTCACTGTATTTTATACGAATTTTATTTGAAAGACCAACATAAAGGAGAGCATAAGTGGAATGATTCATGGTTAGTGGTATGCCTTTGTATTTAGTTCCTTTGAATATATTCAAAGGAACTAAGCTCAGTCTCAGTCAGATTGGATGGAGAGTATATGTAAATGACACTTTTCAAGCCTAGATGCAGATTATATCTGGATTTGACTGGATGATTACAACAAATGAATATACAGGTAAAAGCCAGTAAATTAGAATATTTTGAAAAACTTGATTTATTTCAGTAATTGCATTCAAAAGGTGTAACTTGTACATCATATTTATTCATTGCACACAGACTGATGCATTCAAATGTTTATTTCATTTAATTTTGATGATTTGAAGTGGCAACAAATGAAAATCCAAAATTCCGTGTGTCACAAAATTAGAATATTGTGTAAGGGTTAAATTTTGAAGACACCTGGTGCCACAAACTAATCAGCTGATTAACTCAAAACACCTGCAAAGGGCTTTAAATGGTCTCTCAGTCCAGTTCTGAAGCCTACACAAACATGGGGAAGACTTCAGATTTGACAGCTGTCCAAAAGGCGACCATCGACACATTGCACAAGGAGGGAAAGACACAAAAGGTTATTGCTGAAGAGGCTGGCTGTTCTCAGAGCTCTGTGTCCAAACACATTAATAGAGAGGCAAAGGGAAGGAAAAACTGTGGTCAGAAAAAGTGTACAAGCGATAGGGATCACCGCGCCCTAGTCAAGATTGTGAAAAAAAACCCATTCAAAAATGTGGGGGAGATTCACAAGGAGTGGACAGCTGCTGGAGTCAGTGCTTCAAGATCCACCACCAAGAGACGCTTGAAAGACATGGGTTTCAACTGCCGCATACCTCGTGTCAAGCCACTGTTGACCAAGAAACAGTGCGGAAAGCGTCTCACCTGGGTCATGTTTTCTGACGAAAGCAAATTTTGCATTTCCTTTGGAAATCGAGGTCCCAGAGTCTAGAGGAAGACAGGAGAGGCACAGGATCCATGTTGCCTGAAGTCTAGTGTAAAGTTTCCACCATCAGTGATGGTTTGGGGTGCCATGTCATCTGCTGGTGTCGGTCCACTCTGTTTCCTTAGATCCAGGGTCAATGCAGCCGTCTACCAGCAAGTTTTAGAGCACTTCATGCTTCCTGCTGCTGACCTGCTCTATGGAGATGGAGATTTCAGGTTCCAACAGGACTTGGCGCCTGCACACAGCGCAAAATCTACCCGTGCCTGGTTTACGGACCATGGTATTTCTGTTCTAAATTGGCCAGCCAACTCCCCTGACCTTAGCCCCATAGAAAATCTGTGGGGTATTGTGAAAAGGAAGATGCAGAATGCCAGACCCAAAAACGCAGAAGAGTTGAAGGCCACTATCAGAGCAACCTGGGCTCTCATAACACCTGAGCAGTGCCAGAAACTCATGCCACGCCGCATTAATGCAGTAATTGAGGCAAAAGGAGCTCCAACCAAGTATTGAGTATTGTACATGCTCATATTTTTCATTTTCATACTTTTCAGTTGGCCAACATTTCTAAATAATCCCTTTTTTGTATTAGCCTTAAGTAATATTCTAATTTTGTGACACACGGAATTTTGGATTTTCATGTGTTGCCACTTCAAATCATTAAAATTAAATGAAATAAACATTTGAATGCATCAGTCTGTGTGCAATGAATAAATATGATGTACAAGTTACACCTTTTGAATGCAATTACTGAAATAAATCAAGTTTTTCAAAATATTCTAATTTACTGGCTTTTACCTGTACTTTTATCTAAACCGTTCAGTTCACTGCTCTGGATGTGTGTCTATGGTTGGCTACTTTCTGGAAGGTGAAACTCCACAACCTCAAAGTTTTTTGTTCAGTTTCTCTTCCCGTCAACGCTGACCAGCTTTTCTGTCCCTGCTAAAGAAACTAATTTCTTCAGCATAATGCTGCTGTGAACATGATTAACTGAAGGATAGCGTGTTTAGGGTGAAGTCCAGTGTTAGTTTTCTTTCCAGAGTACCTTCTACCACATTTTTGCTTTCTTTTCTTTTGGTGCTGCAGATTGAACTTATTATGGCTTTCTTTATCTCATGAATTTTGTCTTATTCTGCTCTAAAGCCCTGATCTAGAGAGAACAGTAATAATTGTCCTGTCAGTTCTCCGTCCTTAGCTATGGATCTTTGCAGCTCTTCCAAAGTTATCAGGAATCTGTTTCTCTGATTAATGATCTCCTATAAAGTTCCTCCTTCCAGTTAGTTTACATGAACAGCGTTGTCCTCCCAGGTTTGCAATTGTTTTATACTTCTCTGTTTACAGATGACATCTTGTTCAAGGCTTTGAATATTGTTTCACAATTTCACTAACCATGCTTATGCTTCTCCACATCTTTATCCTTGACCGATCCACTGTGTTTTTTGGTCTTTGTAATGCTGTTTTTCACTTAAGTTCTCTAACAAGCCTCTTAGCTTTTCACAGTACAATTTTACCTACTACTGAGTTTAAAAGGTGAGATGGAATTTGTTTAACCTTTAAGTGACTTCTGGAATCAGTTGGTTGCACTGGATTTTATTTAGGGGTATCAGAGTAAAGAGCACTAAATAAAAATGATAAACAAATGTGCATTTGTCTAGCACCTAAAAGTGTATGATTTTAATAAACAAATGTTAAAATAGTTTGAATAGGTTTGCAGTACTAAATAAATAACTTCGACCTTATTTCATTTAAAAGACACATCCTTGGAAATGTATTCTGTTGTGGTATATTTATTCATGGAGTTTTAGTATTTGCTGAAACGTCCTAGCTTGACAAAGAATGTAACTTGAAACAAAGATGCTGTCTACGCAGCTTGTAATTAATTCCTCCATGAAGCATGTGAATGCCACTGTAGGACTGGAAAGATCTGTTTTACGCTAATAAAGGAGTGATTGTGTCTGTTTGGCTCTAGACCACAATGATGTTTCAGCTTGAAGCGCAAGTGCTGCGCAAGCTTTAGCATACACGAATAATCTTCTATATCTGGTTTTCACACAGCACTAGTGGATACGACCCTTCTCCTAACAGTTTGTGCATTTTTGTGAAGGCACATGCGGGTCAGAGCCTCATTGTTTATTGTTGGAGTGGAGAGCAGAGAGAGGTGCAATAGGCCTGAGCCCTCAGCCATACCATCCCTCTGCTTGTTCACACATCAGGCCTGCTAAAAGCACTATTAGCACCATAATAGCTCTCATCAGCTTTGAATTAGTTTTTTTTCTCAGTGGGGAGTCACTTTGGATGGTCTCATCACCATTAAAGTTACCAATGTTGTGTGTATAAAATTATTTCTTTGCCAACTTTTTAAGTGTCTGCACTGTTACTCTCAGCATTGTATTGACTGCTTTGTAGTATGACAAATCTAAAGTAGTTGTTTCATGTGTAAAATGCATTAAATAACTAGAGGGGTTCTTACATAATTGTAATCAATACGTCGAACTGCCTCCCTGCCTCCCTGCCTCCCTGCCTCCCTGCCTGATTGTAACATCCTAAAACCATCAGTGTTCCTGCTCTGTTGCTGAATAGAGCGATCTCCACACCAGATGGGTGTCATTATGAGAGAGAGAGTGATGCAATTAGCTGTTAGTTGCCAGAACTTGCATAACTTATATGCTGTGAATGTGCAGGCGACAGTGTAAGCCTCGTAAATGTAGTGAGAATGAGGCTTGATGGATGAAAAAAAAAATCCCCAACACAGCAGTGGAAGATGTTTTTTTTTTTTTAATTTTTAATTTTTTATTAATCTCTTTTGGAGATTTCTAGCATTGTGCATCTTCAAATTCAGCTTTGCTGGAGATGAATAGGTGTTGAAATTCACATAAGAGTCACATTTTAACACAACTAGCCTACAAATAGAGATGCATTAATCATAATTTCATAGAAGCTCTGACTTGCTGCTTCCAGTTGGAGTACACTAATATATTTGTACAAATTAAACTAGAAATGTTCTGACAATATTTTTTTGTTTTGTTAGGGAATGAAAACACTTAAAAATGGAAGCCAAATAGCAATGGTAGTGTTTTAAATTTTTTATTTTGAATGATAGTCAATTGCCAACAATAAAGCATTAATAGCAAATAAATACCAATGTCCTTATTTGGATAAAAATGCATATGGAGTATTTCATGACATTTGTATTAGAAAAGCCAAAGTCCATAGGGGAAAATGTCAAAAAATATTTTGTCAAAATATACATCACATCTGGGGAATAAATGTAGTTAGTCTAGCCATTCATATATCTATAGTGTCATATGGGCGGTGGTGGCTATCTCCAGTGGCCATTGGGTGAGAGTTGGGGTTACACTCTGGTCACCACTCCATCTCTGCGTACCACCTAATATTTTTAAAGAAAGATGTAATTATTCATTAATTTCTCTAACACAAATAATATATTACTGGTACATTATGTACTACCTAAAATAATTGTAAAGCATGGATTTGTAATTTGTTTGACATTTTTATTAGCATCTTGTGCCGCTGGCATCGGCAAATCTTGCAACAGTCTCTGTGTATTCTTAGATGCTAAATATAGCCTCCCTTATCATGGAGATTTCCAACAGGCTGGGACATTTTCTTATTCCTTGGCTGTTTCACTGACAAAGATTGGAAAGCTCTGAATGTTAACACAAAGCCATTTGCTTTGTAAATTGATCTGGCTTCCTGCTGCTCAAGTCACTCTTACTTCTGAAATATGATGGATTTCCTGTCTCATTCTCCATGATTTGCTGACATAGTTTGTAGAACATTGTTTCCTCTTTTTAATACCTATTGTATTTCCTATGACTTCAGTTTTAAACTTCTTCTGATACTGAACACTTGATCATCATTGCTTCTTCTTTTCTCAATAAATCTTTCTTTATTTTTTTTATAGGCTTTTGCTGGTCCCCCTTGATCTCTGAGTGGAAATGTATAAGTTTCCAACCAGTCGGTCAAACTAGAACCATACATTTTTGGTCATAGGTACGATGTTTGATGGATGGAAAACTGCAATATTTCTCACTGTTGTTGTCTTGTTATTGTATTTTTGTTCAAACATTTCTATGATATGGAAATGTCCCAAAAGGTGTGTTTATCATTTGGAGGGAAAGATTTGATTGTTACCAGTGCCATTTGCCCTTCTTTGTTTGGTAGGGTGGAATTGTGGACTTATTCTCAGGCAAGTCAGTGTGCATGAAGTTAATAAATCTTTACATTGAAAGGTAAAGGAACATCCAACTTGTTTTTCATGTGTTTTGGAGCAGGCATTGAGTGTTGCATACTGTAAGTCACAGTACTGATCCATCAGAAGATTATACTTGAGTGTGTGAGACCTAAGCAGCTTGACCTCCCTGCTTATTCCCAGCTCTGTCTGCCTGTCACTTTAAAATCCTCTGTGTGTTTGGACCAAAGTGTGCATAAACTGCATTTGTTGCTGTCCTGGTTGATGGATACTCAACAAAACTAAAATATAAAGGGGGGCTGAGAAAGGAGAGCAAGTAGGTTAATAATACATGGGACCTCTTTAGTAGCCAATGGACCCATTAAGAGATTGTGCTGTACTATTTGGTAATAAATTACACAAAACTCAGCTGTACATTCAGTGTTGACTCTGTGTGAATAAGCTTTGCTGTGGCACAGCGACAAATTGACCCACATGCACCCACAGCTACAGTAATGCAGCCTAATTTAGCAATAAACTGAGTCCTTATGGAGCTAACATTGTCACTGCTCACACTTGTGTTCTCTCACTCTCAAAATAGTGCAATTAGAGCGATAAAACTCTCCAACAATATAAATAGTACTTTAGTAGCAGAATTAATAATAGTTTTATTTCTAAATAAAAGACGCACTGATGCTTATTTTGGCTGTAGCACTTTACATAAACTATATGCTGATGCTAATATTTTCAAATCGATAACTATTATATTCTTAATTTTGTTGCCATTTTTGGGTATAATACTTTCCCCTTACAGATTTCTTGTTTTTACTTTTCTGTCTTTAATTCCTCTGCGCTTTCCACAAAAATTGCTTCTAGTGGTTTTTTGCATGTATAAAGGTAAATAAAATAAAGAAAAAGTACATTTGTGAAACTGGGATTTAAAACGCACATCAAGCTGTAAAATCTGATTCAGTCTTGTCGTTTATTTTTATGCTTCCAATCTAAACCCATTTTCACACTTTGCAGTTATGACTGGAAAGGTTGAGAATTCCTGATTTAATCAAATTAATCTTGGGGTAATATGAAGAACCTGCTGGAAAAACTGAAAAGATTTTCCCTTGTCCAACCCATAGAGACCCCAGTTAGTCCTGCGGCAGTAAAGATAATTCAAATGATCCAACAGCCAGACAGACGGATTCTGTTCCAAAATAAATGAAGACTGATTTTCTCCCCTGAATAGGGACTGGCTGTAGGTTAAATATGTGTTGAAATAAGTGTTAAATGTTTCCTCTGAGCCGCAGATGAAACCTGGGGTCTAAAATGCAGTCCCTTTATGAAATTGCTTGATAATTTTCTTGGACAGAATGTGGGAAATAAGGAAACGTTTAGCTTCTTCCAGATATCTCTGTAATCTGTTATCTGCAGTACAGACTGCATCATTCTGAGCAGTCTGTACTTTTTCAGGAACAACATATGGTCATCTAGATATTCATTTTATTTTCACCATGCAGAACAACTAGTTCCTACCATTACACAGCAAAATTTCTGACAATTATTCCATCCTGCTGCAGCAGGAAGCACCCTTGACTTCCTGTCCTTCATCTTCTGATGGGTCAGAGGCCTGTCTTCTCCTTGATAGAAACATTTTGCTGTGACTGTATTTGGGCCAAACACAAGTGTTGGGCAGGGCCCCAAGTTGTAAACCGCCCACTGAGTCTGTAAGTGTTCTGCCTAATAGAGCAGAGTTGTTTTGGAGAACAGGAGAGGTTACCATAACAGAGAGGGGGGTTCTGCTGAAGGGTTTCATTTGTGTGTGTTTTTCTTTTAGCAAGTGTTTGATAGAGCTTTGGGACTTGTTTTACACTCACCTCCCAAGAACATATAAACCCCTCCTCACCTTAGGGGAATTGACCTTCTCTTTAATGCCCCGTTAAAGAGCTAGTTCAGGGTTTTTGAAGCGAGTTTCTATTAAAAGGGCACAAGTAGTTAATGTGTTACCTGCAGTGGAGAGACTTTTAATTTAGTAAAATCCCAGACTAGTTGCTCCCAGATGCAAAAGCTAAAGGTCAATGCGAGAGTTACAGACACCAGAAAGATTTTTTCTTTTTTCACTTTTACTCAAATTTAAAAAGTTTATGCTGTTTAAACTGTCATCTTGTTTACATTCTTTGGTAGTTTTGAAGTCAACAACTAACAAAAGCAACAAAAACACATTGAAATAAAATTTTACATAAATTAGTATCATGTAAAACAGATAAATGAAAGCAAAGACGAAAGCTAGGATAGAAAAGCCAGATTAAAATGGGTAGCCTACCTTTACAGACTGAGACTGAAGGAGCATCTAGAAAAAAGTTTGCCTGTTAAATCTGAGAGCTATCGGGGATTGATAGAAATCAAATAAAAACTTGCTCATTAAGAGTCTTCTAATATGAATGAGATTTAGTTTCTTTAAGTTAGAAGGCCTTGGTTCTTAATGTGAAAAGGTGAAGTGCTCCTTCCAGGTTGAGGGTGAGTCTTGTTCATGAATGATGGTAGAATGGAGCAGTGAATAGATAGGCAGATTAAGGCCTTGTCTGTAATAATTTAGGCGTTAGGTGTTGCTTCTCTCTGCTGTGGTGAAGGAAGAGCAGAGTAAAAACCTTTTCACTTGACATACTGGTCTGCCTACATTTCAGCTCTAATCTATTGTCATGAGATAAGGATCTCTCTGACAGAGAGGACTGACAGAAGATCCAGGGATCCCGGATACAAGCATCTTAAATGAGTTTCCTCTTTTGGAAATATAAATATATCATAGAGGTGTGACATTTTAGGGGACTTCTCTGGATAAAAAGGATTCAGTTGGGGGTGATTCAGGGATCTGATCACAATGTGTCCTGGATAAATATTACTAAGAGGAAACACTGAGACAGGCAAAGAACACGCTGGAGGGATTAGATTTTCTTTTTGATATGGAAACGCCGTAGAATCCACCACAATGACCGGGAGGCATGTTTTGTACATGATTGATGGTAGGATGAACCTTGTAACCCCCATCTTGATTTCCTGCCAATTATCTCAAAGGTGTATTTAATTAAAATACAAGGAAAAACATGTAGTGGAGAGGAAGCAGGTTTAAAAAGTCAGACTCTAAAGGTCATTAAAGGAAATTTGGTAAAAGACAGTTATTTACACATGAAATTTGATGTATTAGGTGGTTCATCAACAATAATCTTCCCACTAAGCATGATCCATGCTAAACATTTCTGATATGAGTAAATAAAATATACATTTGAATAAAATAGTGTTTACTCAGTCAAATGTGACTGAGGTATAAAGATTCAGAAAATAGTGTTTGAAGTGTTTGTAGTTGTATAAGGATGGTACAGCTCCCAGTTGGTCTTGCAATGTCTCTGATAGCTTCAGCCTCCCTAATCTAAATGTTAAATAAAGATCTCAAAATGGTAATCTACTGCAGGTTAGACATTAAATGTTTCTGACCTTTCAACCAGATGTTACTTCAAGAATTCTGAACTACCCTGTAATTTGTTCTTAATCTATTCAGTGTTCTTCTCCTGCAGTCTCTTTCTTCAGGACATCAGTTCAAAAGCTTTAAACATCCTTCACAGTTTGTCTAGCTTTCACACTGTGGAAGAATAGTTATATATTTACAGCTCTATCTTAACGTCTCACTGTGGAGACATACATTCTGCTGCAGCTCCATTATTGCAGCATATTATCGTCAAGAGTGCTTTGCTTCTATCATCCGACCATTAACGTTGCTATTTTTGAACCAGCAGGACATGCACCTTATTGCAGCCGATGAAGACGTTCTGAGTCACAAGTCCTTTGGTCCTGTTTTTTCCCCCTCTGATCATTATGGTGTTAATCCAATTTCCATGCCTGTATAAACTGATAAAGATCTGGCATCATTTTGTCTAATCTAATAAGGAATGTACGTTTGACTGATTAGAACAAAGATTGCAGCCTGTGTGTTTCACTATTGTGTAACGTCTCCATTCTGATTCTTTTTGTGCACTAGTATTTGCTATCTTTCTTTTGGATCAGAGTTTATTGCTGTGTCTAATTCTTGGCAACATTATTTGAACCTTGCCTCCAGAACATTGCGAGGGAGTGTAAGCGTTAGCCTGCAGTTGATTCTGACAGTCATATGAATGGCACCATTACAAACAGCTCTTTACATGCACTAGCCCACACATGACTAAGTGAATGGAGGGGAATCTATCCAGTGTAGGTGGAAGCAGTTATGCCACCCATCAGTGATGCATTAGATTTGTGAAAGGCCTAGCAAGGATGAGCCGAAAGCCATAGGGCCAAAACTGTTGCTCTGCATGCTGACGCGCACCATCCTACAGATTAAGATAATCAGATTAAGCCCTGAAAAGCACTGACTGCAAACGACCAACGTCACATCCATACTATTTGACACAGAAATGTCTAGAAAGAGACCCTGAGGGTTTTTTTAAAAGAGGCCTTCACTTTCTATATTAAGGTCTTAACATGTAATTGTGGTGACAGGGTCTCACTGTGAAGGAAGAGATTTGAGAGGAGGATGTAGAACAACCCTCTAAACCTTCTCATTATTGTTCAGGCATATGAAGTCATTATTTTAATCAGCACTGAAAAAGATTTGTGAAGACCCTTGCTCTTTGCTAATGTTTCTATGCGCAGTGCTGTAAAAATTTAGTTTTCCCATAAAATATGTCTTTACCTGTTTCCCTCTACACTTAAATGTTTCAAATCAACAATTAAACTGTAATAGTAAAGATAATTGGGTTAAATATAAAAGACAGTCTTCAAATCATGATTTCATTTACTTTGTGTAAACAAGCTGTCCATACCACACTGATCCTATGTGGAAAATAACTTGACACCCCTGATCCACCAAACGTGTGAAACCATGGGTTAACAATGATTAAACATATAATTTGGAAAGAATTAAATTTTGTTAGCCACACAGACCTGCAGCACCAAGACAAGATTTTAATGTTGGGTAACTTTGACATTAAAATTATTTAATCTGAATATTTAGGTGTGTATTGGACTTGCTTGGAGAAAAAATAGCTTTGAAAGTATGCTAAAGTAAGGTTCTGATGCTGCAGCTCTGCTTGCTATACAGAATGACCCTGAGCGGTTGTGATGTATTTTCACATTGTCATTTGATACATGCAAAGCCAGTAATCCTGCAGACCAACTTCAGAACATAATTACCTATAATTAAGGAAAACCTAATTATTGGTTCATTCTTGCACCTGCCTTGGCTCACTCAAGCTCATCTTTGACTTGTTTAACATTTGTGTCAAGCAAGCATTTCACTCAGGGTTAATCTTCTTTAAACATCATATCTGTCATCTGACCTCGCTGACATTGCGTCACCATGTCACTGACCTCTCATTCATCCCACGTAGCACAACAGGATCAGCTGCTGTTGGTTGCTACATGTCACAGGGGAAGATATTAGCACAAATGTTTCTAAATTTTTGAATTGAAATTTACACTTAAAGATTAAAATACACGTTTTATCACTTAATATTTAGGCATCACTTGCACTTTAAAAATAAAAATAAAAAGTAAAAAGTTTTGTATAGAGGCATTTATTTATTGGCGAAGCTGGATGTTTCTGAGAACTATGTGGAGAATTACTTTCTATTCCTGTTCCTCTGCTGATTGCTATCACTCTGCAAAGATGAAAGCAAAAGCTGTTACTGATAAAGTTATCTTCCATCTGGGATTTCTTTGAAAGTACCTGCTACTTATTTGACTCCACCCAAGCCCCTAAAAATTAGTGGTAGGCTAAAACTTTTATGTTCTTGTAAATAAGAAAACATTCACATCTTGAAGTTAATGTGCCACTGCTTCTTTTTTTTTTTTTTTTTACTCACTCTGTGTGCTGACAGTTTCATTAAACTGTGCTCTTACTTCCAGCAGTTTCCAAATTTTCTTATAGTTTTGTGCACACTGTTTGGAGCAGCTACAGCCAAGGGGGATGATGCCTTTTCACCAGCCTGGGTGCATACCTGACATTCCTAACTCTTGAACAATTTGTAGTCAAGAGGAAAAGAGAAGAGAGGTTTTTTTGGGTTTTTTTTTAAAGGGAGTGGAGGCAAAATAGGGGAAGTTTCCTGGCAGATTTTGCATCTCACCTTCTGATTTTCATATAAACCGAGGTTATAAAGGAGGAAAGAAAAAAAAATTCCATGCTCATTCAAACAGGAAGTGTGATAAGTACCGTATTTAGAGCTTTTACTTGCGGGAAAAGGTTTTAACACAGAACCAATAATTTAACATCCATTAAAAGAATCAAAGTGAGGGAAAATACCTCTTTGGTGCTCTTTTTTTGCTTGATAAATATGTGATTTGAAGAAAGGATTTACCCAGTTTGCTAGACTGTTTCAGTCACATTATTGCTTGTTACACCATCTATCCCCAAAGTTAAAGTCTGGGTCTCATTTGGGTTCTAGACTATTCTCAAACAAGTGGAGATTTTCCTCCACTTGTTTCTTTCATCAGCATCCAAACCAACCTTTTAGGGGAAGCATGTAGAGTAAGAAGAGTATGGGATCAAGAATAGAGCTTTGAGGTACTTGACAAGAGAGGAGAGCAGGAGAGAAAACCAAGGTGCACAGCAAAGCATAATCCTATAAGACCTGAACTATGCTACTGCAAAACCTTCAATGCTGATTGATTCGATTCTCCACGTAGCAAGTCAAGTCACAGTCATTACCAGTGTAAAAAAGCTAAAAGGTCTAAAAGCATAAGAATGATATAAATCAACTTAATTTGCAGCTATTAAAGAATCATCAAAAACAATGTTAAAGTGTAGCTTATTGTGAAGAGCTTTAAACCTGACTAAAACCTTTCAAGCTGCTGTCACAAAAAGTCAGTGACCTTTGTTTAAAATGACAAATTATTGTCTCTAGCTGTTCTTCTGGATGTGATAAATAAACATTATGAACAGTAAGAAGACTTGCTATCCTTGTTATCTTTGTTTGGGTTTTCTGTTCAAGCTTGTTATGCGGCAGACAGAGACAAAACGGTTAGTTGTTTTCTTTTTGGTCCCTGTTTATTTTCAGAGACTTAGCATCAGGAAGCTGGATCAAACCAAGTCGTCACTATGTGTTTTCACAGTGTCTCTTTGCTTTGATGGATAAGAAAATTTCTGCTGTGCTGTGTAGCTGTACAGTTGAAAGCCTGCTTCTATCACACTTGTTTGGAGCAAAGGAGAATAAAGTGGCCCTGGAATCTGAACAGTGATATGTGAACATGCAGGCTTTATATTGGGTGGCATGCAGATAAAGGGCTCAGTATCCCTGACCTGACTTAAGCTTCTGTTTGAGTCTCTGCTCAGCCTTTTAAAGACCAACAACTTTATCCTCTAATGACAAACTGTTATGTTAAACAGATTGCTTTATTCAGGCTATAACACGAGTTATTTATGATTAGAATCAAACCATCTTTCATTCTGAAGGAGGCATTGAACTAACAATGTTAGTTTCAACACTTTCAATAAATCCCCTAATCCTCTAAAAAATGTCAAATCCATCTTAGTAGCTATAGCAGCCGCCCCTCTTGTTGTGCAGTTAAACGTATCCAAGGAGGAGGTTAAACCTCACAAAATAAAACAAGAAGGGAATAATCTGCAGCAGAAAATTAAACAGCTGCCATGAGAGAGTTCTCCGTTGCAGTGAATGCTGCACAAATAAACAACTTGAGTTAAAACAGTTGGTCAAAATTCATTGTCAGACTTTCCAAGAACAATCCCCATTTCCCATGGCATGTATTTGCTTTCTCAGGAAGGGTGTAGGCTGCTGGGGCACAGCTTGGGTCAGTCAGTACAGACAAACAGGAGGCCTGCAGCCATGATTGGACTGACTACTACTGAGATTATCAAAGAGACACTAGACGTCTTAAACATGTGATGAATTGATATCAGCCTTTGCTTTTTTGTTCTTCCCTGTGCTTCAAATTTAAAACTTTTTACAGTATATGTCAGTGAAGGATTTGACAGCATAGCTCTTTCCTTTTGAGCTTTGTGGTGTTGTACTACAACTAAATTCAATACATCTGACGTGGTACAGGTGCACGGACATTCGCTCATCTCCTCTTCCATACTGTACGCTTCCCCTGATTGTGAGCAGCACTCACTGAGCCAGGGGTCAAGAGGATTTCCACTGATTACAAACAAAGAGTCAACAGAGATTAACTGATCCTTGATGGATCCAAAACTCCCACATTATTCCCTCTGTGCAGACCGGCCGAGTTACATCCTGGAGTCATCAATAACCAAGAAGAAACTTTCTATATGGGTGTACGTTTGTTCATTTTGGAAGTGTGTTGATGTGCACTTGGAAATCCTACAGTTAAAAATTATGAAGCTCCAAGCAAATCTACAATGATAAATTGGCTATAATTTTACATAATTTTGGAAAATATGGCTAAAGATATGTTAGTTGTTTTTGTTTAAGGGTTTTGATTTGCTGGAATAATGTTCTATGCAGTTTGACCCACTGATTTAGATTGGAATTGTGAGCAAACCCGCAGGAAATAAAGTGACGGTTTCATAAGATATGTTGGTTTCCAAAATTGTTGCCTAACCAATACAATGAGCCTTTGTCCCTTTGTGGAAATGTGTGACATCAGAAATTGTGATACCATGCAACATGAGGTTCAGTGCTGGATCAGCAGGTGTGACAGAGTGCAGCTTTTCCTCCTAGTGATGGCCTCATGCCAGCCCAGTGTGGGCTTGTTTCAGTAGCAGTAAGCTCTCAGTTTCCACCCTGTATGTCAGAGCCTGAGAGAATGCGATCACATGCCTCCCACTGAAAACGTTTTGCTGATATGGCAAAACGTTTACACAATAAATGCAATATTAACGAATGAAGATATTCAAGAAGAGATATTTTGCTCACTCATAAACTTAGAACATTGATTTTGTTTTCTACTTAAATTGAAACTTTTTCATATGGTTCCAATTATGTGTTTATATCCACTCCTCTTAATTATTAATGCATGTTTACAACTTCTTGAGGACCTTCTCCAATCCACAGGGTCAACATAACAAATAAATTCTCAATACATCTTTTGATTTTGCATCAGTTTGGTTCTGGCATAATTCTAGCTGGACATTTGACCAATCTTTTAACAAGTAATAGTATATATCATTTAAATTAGTTTTTATAATAGCATGAACCTGACCTTTCTTGCATGCTAGCCTATTTTATTCATTCCAAACTAGTTTTGAGGCGTGTTTGAGATCATTTTATTGTTAGAACATCAAACTGTGCCCAAGTTTCAGCCTTCTAGATGTTGATGTTAAATAATTCTTCAGGAATTAATGCAGTTAATTAATGCAGAACCACAGACAGAAAATAACCCTTTAGCATGATGCTGCCACCATGCTTCACAATTGGTAGATGGTTTTTGGCTTTGAAAGATTTGACTTGACTCCTCCAGATATTGATCTTGTCATTGCAGCCAAATATATCTTAAAGTTAGTCTAGTTTGAATGTAAAACATTTATCCAGACGTTTAGCATGAAGGTAATGATTCTGATGGATGGCTCTCTCCCTCTTAATTAGTACTCTCTATAAGTCAGTGTTTATGTTACACTTCCAGTTACTTCCAGTTTCCCAACAGTTTCCATTTTCTGATTGGTGCCTCCTGCATTTTTCTTGTGCATTTTAAATAAATGTATTTTAATCCGTGACAGTTTTACGATAGTTTGTTTAAATTGTCCAATAGGACAGTGGTTCCAAAATAAACATGAAGAATGGTATAAAATTAAAGTTGAAATAAAGTTGTGGATGTTTGCTTTGTATGTAGTACCATAAATTTTCCTTTGGGTGGCAGTAACATAATGCTCTGAGGTTTTGTCTCTTTCGCAACAAAACCAAGCTCCCAATATTCTCTTGATGCATTTGTCTCAGTGCACAAATGATTACCTATGATCAAACACTTTTTATTTGTAGCCTCTTGTTTTCATGCTTTTTGCTGCTTTCTTAAAGGTTTTATTGCAGCTGTGCTTAATATATTTGATAATCCAACAGTTTTTTATGCATTGGTTTATAATGAGAATATTCATGCTGTGAATTCTGATGCCTTAAGGCTTGGCACTGCTTTAGACAATTTCTGCTGGTGTTCCAGTAAAATTTGCAGAAACGCACAGCAGGATTACCATATATTAACAAATTGAACCAAGATGCATGGATCTGTTGGCATGCTTTGTAGATATGCTTGGCATTGTGATGTTTGGTTTGTGTGTAGGTGTGTGTGTGCGTTAGCTGCAGTGTATACTCATTCCACGCCTGGTAGCTCCACTACAAAGTAAAGGAAACGCTGCTACTCAGGAAAATGGGCCATTTTCTTCTCTGGGGGTAAATAAACTATCTCGAAGGAAGGGGATGTGGCTGTGTTGTGTTTGTTTTTTAGGAGGATAAGGGCAACCTGTGCATGAACTAGGTCGCAGAAAGACTTGGTGTTTTTCTTTGTAGCAGTCAAAATAAACTGTCTTCAATTATTACTAGAAGCAGCAGGTAATGATGTGTGTCCTGCTGCTTGAAATATTTTAGAAACTCTTGAATGTTTGCTACTCTCCCATGTTTCCTTAGCCTGGTAAAAAACAGTGCCTTGTACTTCACTTTACTTCATATAGAGAGTCTGGGCTCTTGGCTGTTGAGAAATATTGCTCAGCAGCCAATCATTGACTTCCTGGCTTCCTGGAGGGATGGGCAGTGTTGAGGTTTTAAATTTTACCCAATTGCTAATATTCACTAGTCACGTACTGTATGTAATGTTCCAGTTCAACGCTAAGAAGCTTATGGCCTTATTGCCTGCGCTCTAAACAACTGTCCTCCACTTCGAAGAGAGAAGTGCTGACCCGAACCAGGCAGCTGTTAATGTTAATTCAATATTTGGAAGCACGGTCAACATGGAGTGAACGGCTTCGCTCACTTCCTCCGCTGCCATTGTCAAGGCTACAAGCAGGCTACAATTCCAAAACAGTGCAGAAAATTAACGCCATCCTTCACAACTTTTCCTTCTGTTCCCTGATTGGCCCGGTCAAAAATTGACCGGTGAGAATCTGAGTCAAGGGGAGAAAATCCAGACTATGCTGGAAGCGAGATTTCTCCCCCCCCCCCCCCCCCCCCCCCCCGAGTAGAATTGTACAGGCCGGCAAACGCCAGGCAAATGTTTAGTTTGTTATGGATAACAACTTTGTAACTATTTCCAGACTGACTGGAGTGTGATATGTTGCTTTTTGGGATCTTTTACCCTACTTCATGTTGCCAGACATGCCTCTTCAATTCCTGCGGAGCTCACCTCTGTCGTTGTGTCATTGGGCAAGACACTTCACTCGCCTTGCCTGGTCAGAAGGGCCAATGGCGTGAAATGGCAGCCTTGTTTCTGTCAGACTGCCCCAGGGCAGCTGTGGCTACAATCCAGTAGTCAGCTTGTGAATGAATGCATAATTGGAAATGACTGATTTCATGTAAAGAATCTTTGAGAACCCTTGGAGGGTTGAAAAGTGCTATATAAGTCTGATGTAATTTCATTTCTATAGTAATCTTGCTCTTTAATGAATTAAATCATTGTTTAAAAACTGCTTTATGTATTTAGATTATCTTTGTCTGATAGTAGTTGTAGCCTGTAAGCAGGTTATTATTTTTTCATGGCACTGTGCTTTGCATTTTAAAACTGCAAGGTGTGTAGTTTGTTGACATTCCAAGCCTATCTTTGCAGCCCACCCACGTATGTAGCTTCAGGACTGTATCCACAACAAAGATCATTGGGAGCTGATTTTCATGTTTCCTCCTTGAGTTCTTTGTAAAACTCCCTCTTGGTTAATATCACTCCTTGCTTCAAACTTCAGCATTAAAACTCAACTTGTTTCACTTTAGTTTTTGAACTTTAGAAGCTATCTGTTGGTTTCCACAAAACTTTCCAGTAGTTATGAATCCTGATGGTCTTTGCAGGACAGCAGGCAGAGAGAGGCGTTTTTGTTATGACAAGATTAACTCACACATCAGCAGGAAACAGCCACTTCCGTTAAGCAGTTCCAGGAGGGTTCCAGCTGGTAACTTGCTCTGTTTGATCTGCCCTATCCTGCTGGTTATGTGGGTGATGTCTCTGCGGTCCACCTCTTTGGGATTTCTCTCAGGACAAAAAAAGCAAAAACACACGCCTCCCTGTAGAGACGAAGCATAAAAACAGGACCAGCTGTAGACTTGACCTTCACTCCAAACAGGCTTGTTAGATGAGATGTCAGCTCGTTCTAAACTCCCCTCTGCCTGCTTAGAACCACACTGAGATATTTCTGCCCTTTTTGTGTGCACTTAGCACACTTAGAAACTTAGTGTGAAGCAGGAAGCTCAACTTGACTCCTCTCAGCAGCTTTGATGTGTGGAACTCAGCTCCACCCAATGCTGTGCTGCTATAATGGCTTGTAATAGCTTTTTTTAGTTACTGATGACCAGTTGAGACTCCAGCATGGTGCACACGTTGGCACAATTAAAGTTTAGCTGGAGGAGAGAAACAGCGCTCTAATCCAATATGTTTAAGTAAATTGGATTTGATTGAGACTGTGACATTTTTAAATGGGTTTTGTGTATGAAACTATTTACCAAAAATATTTTGTTTATATAGCTCGATTAGTACAAATGGTAAATGGCTTGTATTAGTACTGTGCTTTATCAAGTCATTCACACATTCACAAGCTGCTGTATAGTAGCCACAGCTGCCCTGGGCAGTCTGACAGAAGCGAGGCTGCCATGCACCGGTGCCACCAGGCAAATGTTTTGCCCAAGGATGTCACGACAGAGGTGGGTGGAGCGGGAGTCAAACTGGCAACCCGGCAATAGTGGGACAAACTCCTACTAATGTCACAAGGTGGTGATGTAGTGCAGCTAAAATATGGCAACAATATAACAATAACAATATAATTTTTTAACATAGTTTGTAGGTTTATAGTTCATAGTTGCTGTGTTGATATTGCCATTAAGTGCTACATACTAAAATTGCCCATCAACTCATAACACAACATCCACCTAAGACAAAAGTAGCAGCAATGTGTTCAGTTCAATTATGTGTTTACAAGCTTCATACCTAAACAATGTTTTTTACCGTGAGGAAAAGGAAGTTTTCCTCACTTCCTACAAAAAAAAAAAAAAAAAGGTTTTTTTAGACCTTCCTACCCAGGGAATTTAAATCTGGATCTGTGGAGAACCCAGTCTGCATGTCATTTAATTTAACACAGTATACAATGCCCTCATGAAATTAAAAAATAAAATGTTTTTTCATTATTTAGGTCGATAATGTAATTTCTACTTCAGTTGTAACTCTGGTATTTAACTCCAGGTGTTAAACATCACTCACATTTAGGGAGTGGCAGTTTCGATATGAGCGACATTGGGCAACCGCCCAAGGCAGCATGAGCGCCGTCCGACCAGGAACCTTTAATATTTTGCTGATATAGAGTTTCTCTCTCTAACCCTGAAAAAATTACAGAAAAAATAATTTATTTCTGCAAACAGTTCTTGTACAACTGTTAACTGCTCTGACCACAAAAGTGAATTTTGATAAAGGTAGTATTCATGAATCCAACAAAAAGAAAACTTAGAATAGAGTTGAACAAAAATGGCCATTACTCCCACAGTGAGGGAATTCAGGAGTAACATTGGCATGGTGATAGGAAATTGAAGCTGGATGAAGCTTATATTCTGAACATTATTTTATATATATATGTATATATATATATATATATATATATATATATATATATATATGCACACGCCTGGTTGAGGTTCTGTGTCGTGGTTTGAAATGCCCAACACACTCCAATTGTGGACTAGAGACCACTGTAACTTGGCCACAGTCCAAGTAAATAAAGAAGTGTGAAAGTACTCTGGAGTGTATTCAGTCTGGTGGAGTATTGATTACACTGAGGCATCATTTATGTCACAGTCAGATGGTTGGAGCTACTTCACAGAGGTGCAAAAGCAAAAAATCATTACTACATCTCATGGCTCAGTGATTACGTTCAAATGTAATAATTCAGTACAACTGTACCTTAAGATTTGGTACAAAAGTAATGCTTGGTTTATTTTAATTAAAATAAAACAAAAGATACATAATTTAAACCCAAGAACTGGCAAATAAATGCATGTTGATGGTTTGCACAGCAGCTACAGTACGTCAGTATTTTGATGCTTCAGCTCACAATTAATGGGAATTTTTCATCTCAGTCCTTTGGTTGACCACTGTTCAATTTAAGAATATCCAATTAAATATTTAGCTCATATGTGATGTGCAATTTGTTTTATTTATCTCTGGAAAAGAAAGTGACTTGAATAAAACTAAGCAACAAAAATGAAACTTGTTATTGAACGAAAATACTAACGAAAATTAGTTTAGCTGGCAGAGAAGTTTGAGACATTTCTTGCATTTACAAACGATTTTAAGTCAGCACAGTTTATCTCAGTGATACCAAGATCTCTTTCAATTTAGTGGTTCTAAGCCTTTAATTGGTGGGTGTACTACTATGTCCACTTCTACTTTTACTTTAATACTAAACAGATTGTCTCACATTTTCATCAAATTTCCTATATGATAGAATTCATGGTGGGTTCTGTGGTGGTGGACTGGTCAGGTGTTCTTCCAGGTTTCATTGCGGCTTTGTGCTTTTTGACAGCTTTTGTTTGGATGTTATTTTTATAGATTCCACAAATACCATATAGGATGGCATGAACACCGAAAGCTCTCACACACTGGTGAAGGCATGTCCTTACATGCATATGATAAATCTGCGCCCCCGAGCAAGATGATTTATGATGGCCAGCTGTGTCACTTCTGCTGTGGTCTGACAAACGTCTCACTCATACACACATTGCCGCTCTGCACTGAGTAGTAGTTAGGACTCATTTGTATATCCTTTAAATTTAGCAAAAAAAAAAAAAAAAAGAGGCTGTTCATCTGTGCAGTTTCCAAAAAGGAGATTTATAACTATTCAGCTTTCCTGCAGAGTATTACTTGTTATTCTATTTAAACCTTTAAATCCCTCTCTGCAATGGCAAGAGGATGAAGTCTGGATTTACAGTGTGAAAGAAACGATAAGCTAAAATAAGAGATGCACTTCCTTCTGAGCAATCAAAGGTTTGGCCTTCGTTTTCCCCATCAGTATTGCTGAATCTTCCTTCATTCACAGACTCAGCAGCTTTTCTCTGCAGTTCTCCTCTTTCTTTCAAATGAAGTTCAGTATGTCAAGCAGCGCTGAAATATTAACACAGCAGCAGCAGCAGGAGGGAATGCATGTAAGCATTTAACACACCATCATGATGTGGGAAAACTGCCTTTCTTGTTGAGCACTTGCTATGAGTGATGAATTGTTTGGATAGATTTATCTGCATGTGTTAATATCAGAGTAGAGATATTTCGTGAAGCAGTGAGCCTTAAAAATGTATTCATATAATTGTTTTTATATAGTTTTTCTCTGGACAATCCTTTTCTTTTCTTTTGAGGCAGTTTTTATTTTCTTTTAAGAGGTCATCAAGGGCTGTTTACAGAAAAAGGAAGGAAAAGTAGGGGAAAAACAAACCATGATGAACGTGACCCTGTCTTCCTCTTTGTAGGAGGATGTTGTGAGTTTCTTTGTGCGTGGATTCAACACCAAAACTTTTCCATATACAGTAAGAAAGGTTTTGATATTTTAGCCATTCCTTCTTGAATTTTGCATGTGTGAAAAAACATTTTCACTATGCCAAATGGTTTTACTTGTATTTGCTAATTTGTTTGTTGAATTTTGGAGATATACTGAGATAGAAGTGCTGAAATCTCAGATGTAAGTAGTAAATTGTTTTAATCTAATCCCATTTTGGCAAACTGACTGGTAGAAATCAGACTAGAGCAAACCAAGATAACTCTGAGTACCATACAGGTTAATATTTTGGAGCAGAAAAAACACTCTCTTACGTAAACTATTAAAAATAACTTTGATTCATCAAATGTTATGATAAGGTATGAAATGCATTGAAATGCCAGGATATCAACTTATACCCAGTTGGCGATATGATTTTGTTCTCAGAACTGTTGGTATGAATGTCCCAAGGTACAGTGGTGAGAAATGGAGGCGTGAAATGACTAATCTCCTTCCAATATATAACATTGAATTGTAAATAATTTTATCACCAGTGCTGTGCTGTCAAGGATTTTTTTTGACAAACTTTTTACAGCTGAATTACCTCAGGTCTCACACAGTATGTCTACTCTTTTTCCTAAATGTAGGAATAAAAACTCTGATTTCCCAACTTTTCAAAGCATCATCTGCTTATATCTTCTATTTTCCTCATTAGCAGGCCACAGACGCATCATTCAAATATTGTTGCTATGAGTGAATCATATCTTGGTGTTTTCCAAAACTTTAGCTTGATTCAGTTTTGTTGTTCCACTCCCAGTATCTGTGCTTGGCAGAGCTGGCGGCTTGTGATCAAGTGCAGTTAATCTTTTGCAAAAAACAAAACACAACTCTCCCTGTTTGATGTCTTGGCCTGAAAGCTTTAAATCCTCCCATGTCCTGGTCTTGTTTTGGAAACAGAGATTTCTGTAAAGCTTGAGCTGGATCACTACCAGAACTAGGCTTTTCAGAGCACTTAGTGTTGCCCGTTTGTTTTGTTTTATCTTATATTAAAATTGCTTTTCCTATCATTTTTAAAACATCTGCTGCAGAATCTGCCATTTTACATGTATCCTCCCATTATGATTCATACAATTTTTTCTGCTGTTGCTCTGCTTTTTCTCCCCCCAGCTTGAACTAAAAAAGCATTCAGCCATATTGCTGTTTGCCTGACCGTGGCTCAGACGCTCCCTCCGGATATGAACCATTCCGATACAGTGTAACCCATATTTCTCACTCTTACTCATCTGTCTGTTCACATAAATCAAATTTAATGGGGGAAATATGTAATGCATGGATTTCGTTGAATTAAAATGCAGATAAGAAAGAGGAGAACATTTTTTGAAATTCAGTATAGAGCAAGAAAGTGAGTGAGACAGATGCGCACACACACACTGCGGCGAAGCTCAGCATTAGTTGAAGCAGCAGCAGAGCTCTCACAGCATCCTTCATCCCCCTCATCCCTCACTCTCTGCTCTGCTTTGCTCACTTGCTCTTTCTCATCTGCTGACTGAGGTATTCCTGTGCACACACTGGTGCAGCTCACAATTACAGCCTTATGGGACTCTCCTCTTGTTTGAGTGCATAAATTTACCCTCTTTGGATTCCGCTGCCTGGAAACTGTCTTTGCATCCGCCTGTAACCCCCCCCTCAAAAAACTCTGGATTTGTGGGGTTCTGAGCGGAATCATGGACCAGAGTGCAGCAGGGGAAGATAAGAGAAACTGGGTCATGAGCGGGCTCCCCTGAATGATGCCCGCTTGCATGTGGAGGAATGGGGTGCACTACCAGCGCCGTTGTTTTTGACGGGCTGCGAACTGTCTTGGAGAGGAATTGCAGCGGCTACATCTGCAAGGAAGCTGCCGAGCCTGCCGGGCCATCTGAGGCTGAGAGGGCGCTGAGTCGGAGAGAGTCTCGTGTCATACCAACACCTAGAATACTTAAGGTCTGCCTTCATTAAATATGGTAGCAGTCAGTGTAATCGTTTTATGTGCATGTTTTTAATTCTTAGTTTCAGTGTAAAAATACGGAATCTAAAAGCCAATTTTAAATATCATTATTTCAACTAATGATGTTTAAAAATGATGATTAAGACTGGAAAAGGATTTTCATTTTGCACAAAAATCTTTTGTTGTGTAAGAGGGTTTATAAAATATATTTAGATTCATATTAACTAAATACAGCAAGGTTTTTCTTATTGAAAATTATATATTTAACTTTAAGAAAGACAACATTTTTTGAAACTCTTTTGCTTTTGATTGGCCAAAATGCTGAATGAGAGTGCACAGCGAAATGATTCAGAAGTATAAAACGTGTACCTTCACTAGGTACATTTTTTTTTTCTATTTCTATACAGAGAGAGAACCGGAAGTGCTTATAAGATTGCATATTTCCAAGCACTTACACTATCACCTTTCACATTTGGCAGAGTAATGGCTGCATTATTTGCAGTCTTGTTTCCATGTGAGTAAGCATTCAGTAGAGTGAAGTGTATAAAAAGTAGGGCAGTAGGAGGGTTGAGCGTTGCCTCCTGTTAAGTGTTGCATGGGTTAAAGCCTCTTGAGAGCTGGGATGCAAGTGAGGAGGTTAAAGAGAGGGACAGTAAGCTCTGTGTGTGCTGGAAATCAATCACCGCTCTTCATCTGGGAACCGGCAGGGTTGGCAGAGCTTCTGCTGCTCCGTACCAGCTTGTCTTTCCCCTCTTGTTTGTGTTGACTTAACTGTGTGTGATTGCGTGTGAGTTTGATGCCTTGTTCTTGTCGTGGGCTCGTCAGATTGAATGTAAAGTGCTGAGTGACAGTGGCCTGGCTGATTGCAGGGAATTAGGTCAAGGGCACGATTGCTTCCCTTGGCTCAGAGATGGTCTTATCATCCAGACAGCAGGAGTTAATCCTCCATCAGTATTTACAGTCTTTTGTATCGATTGAATGTGTGCAGAGAATGTGCTTGGTGTGACACGTTTCACCACAGAGTAGCTTTAATAAAAAGATGTAGAAAATTTGCATTGACAAAGATTTATGAAAAACTGATTTTGTTTAATCGTATATTATGTTATGGAAAATATTCAAATCCTAAATGTCATTTTAACCCTATCTTCTTCCTTTTATTTCCTGTTTTTTTGTGATTGGTGTTTAGAATGAGAATCCATGAGTTTGACTATTAAACCTGATGTAGGTAACTTTTATGTTTATATATATATATATATAAATATATATTTGTTAAAACTGTCATGTTGTGAGAGTTTTAATAGACAGATAATCTGTGAAAAAAATCAAGCTTGTCTGTCTCCTGGCCAGAAGCAACCCAAAAATTCCCCAAAACTAGATTTAGACCTCCTGAATTAATCACTCAATTTAAGACTCTATCAAAAGCTTGAAGTGGTGATGATATAAACTAAATGAGCTTGACAGCACTTGTAAAAGGGTTCAAATTAAGAAAATAGAGATTTCAGTGGTGCCAGGGACTAGGCGTTTACTGTGCAACCAGAGTGTCGCCAATTCAAACGCCTGACTGAGTGCATACTGTCGACATGTTCTTTTGCAAGACACTTAACCCAACATTGCCATAAATATGTTGGTGTGATTGTGCTGGTTGGGAGGGACAGAATGGCAGTCTTCCAGTGTGAGGGAAGACTAAATGCATAATGCATGAAATTGTAAAGCATCAACTAGGGTATTTGAAGCGCCATTTATGTATTATATATTAAAGTTTTTAATCTTTCCAATGCAGCAAATAACCATATGTACTATATCTGAAACTCTTCAGAACTCAGTTATTGTTTTCTTTTTAAAGTTTACAACAGGCTTGTTTGAAAGCATTTCCAAAAGAAAGTCTCTTCTATTAAGAATATGCACCATGACTAAATTTAGCAGCTGTTACTTTTTGTTTTTACTTCATATTAGAAGTTTTCAAATTTCTATTCTAATAAAATCACAGGTTTAGCTTTGCCGAAAAGTCACAATTGACAAAAAGGTAAAGTAAAACTCTGTACTAAGACTTTATCTCTATAGGTCCAATCAAAATCGATCAGATTAGAGCCAGCTGTGTGAAACATTTTGAAGCAGAACTGCAAGATAAAAGGTGTGTTTCTCCAGAAAGAGAGTGAACTCATTATTGTTGGCATTTCTCTGCCTGAATATTATTGAGTTTACTCCTAGTTGTATATTAGTCACACTGCATAATGCTAAAGCTGTACAGTTCTATACCACTTTCAGTTCACACTGTTGATATTTATGTAGTAGTTGTAGCCCATTTATAATCTGCTGCTAACATAGTTTCAATCTGGGAAATAAAATTAAGAGGTCATTTTTATGATCAACTATTTATATTTTTATGTGATTGTAGAATATAGCTATCCAATTACAAAAATAAGAAGAAACTATAATTTCAAGAAGGACAAATGCAAAGTACATTCTTTTTCTTCTCTTTGTGTGCATCAGATTTGAAACTTTTATTCTTTATTTTTACTCCAGTAGCTGTACAGGATTTGTTATCCACTAACCCTTGTTATGAAAGGATATAAACCATAATGTGTGTCTTTTTAATTCCTTCTGATTAAAGCAGGTTATTATTTTTGGGAATTCAAGCCATTGTGACAATAGAGGACAGGCTTAGGTCAAACTCTGGCTCTTTACATCTAGGAGGAAATATGGTGAGATCAGCTATGCAGATGTTAATAGCGCTTCTTTAAAAATGATTTAAAGGGAGCACCACCTCTAATCTGGACAAATGCAGTTTCCAATGTAAGGTGCCAAATGAGAACAATTTTATATGCTTTTTGATAAGATCCCAGACTAAACTTGCATGACATCAAGCAGAAAACATTCACAGATTATAGATAAGATAACATTTTTGCCCTCCACTAGAGTTTCCTGTTTACATTACATTACAGTAGGAGTTCATATCTCTTTGTTGACATGTAGCCTCCAAAGTTGGTTTACTCCTTGGTATCTCTGAATGTTGGGCATTTTACAGATAATCAACACTACACACACAAAACATAGTTGTGAGAATACTTGGAAAGTGTTTCACAAGATCAGTGTCTGGGTAGAGATCTACTTCAAAGAAATCACCTTTTCCCAAATGTTAGGATAAAGTATCTTTGATGATTAATATGCAAATAGTGTTCAACACAGTAGCTTATGTGGTATTTGTATGTCTTTGTTGCTCATTTTCTGGCTTAGCGCTCCAGCTAATTTTTTAAAAAACATTTAGGAAAGTGTAGCAGCTGTGGTCAAATTCATTTCTCATAATATCACATTTGGCCTTCATAATTGATTGGTATTTGTAATACCTCATCAGAAAGTAAAAAAAAAAATAATAATAATCTCAAGCAAAACTATGAAAATGAAATATGCATTTACTAAGATAACCTCTCTCCGTGAAGTCGGATACTTGAAACTGAAAGTGAAACTAGTGGCTAACAATCATCTGGAAAAATTAGAGAACTCATGGAGCACTGAAATGTAATTTTCTAAAGTCAGTCAATACTTAAATATACAAAATAGAGATAAGTGGTGTCATGGCAAGAGTAATATAGCAAATCTTGACACAGATGAACACTTTTGATCCTAATATAGAATGGGAATGCTTTAAGGGACAGAGATTCTTGATGTTCTATAAACTTCTCTCCATTTTCCTCATGTTTTGACCTCTTTCAGCATTTACAATGCCTCACCACTTATGGTGAGAAAGAAAACTGTGTAATAGTTCTTGCACTCAGTTTTCAAAAGACTCAAATGACCAGAATAATTGTTTAAATATCGCTAATAGTATTGTCTGAGTTATGTTTTAGTTCTTTTTTGGATTTTGATAATGACATCAATTTCATTGTTGGACTTGTGATTTATTTAAGAAGAAGTGTGAGCTGCAATGTAAGTGTAGTATTATGTAGCAATGGGTTGGTGTGAGATTCTTATGGTATAATAACCTCAAGTAAAAATTAGGGATATACTGATAATTCAGTCGGCTGATTTATCAGATATCTCACAGTGTCAGTTATATATATATATATATATATATATATATATATATATATATATATATAAAAATCTGTATTGACCGAAATCGGAATTGGCATGTCTGGCTTTTTCAAAGATCAGTGCTTGGCCAGAAAACTGGAGTAGGTGCATATAAATGTGAAACAATTACTAGCTATTGTCCTATTCAGCTTAATACAGTCTGGAAAGTGGACTTGTAAACAAGCTGCATGATGCTGAGTCTTGGAGTTGCATACTGTGGGGTGGGTTGTTTTGTTACATTCCAGGTTCCACCCTATTTTACTTTGGCTCTAAGGTCTTGTTATGCAACCCAGAAGGCCAGCTATACTCCCATTCCACAGTTTGATCTATGCGGATAGCATCTAGCAAATTACACAAATTCTAGCATTTGGCATTTTGTTTATTTCTCTCTTTCCAATTAATTTTACGCATCATAGAACCAGAAGGAGGTAAAAAGTAGAAATAAAAAAAAAACTGATTCTACAGAAGATGAGTTGCTTGGTAATGTGTAAATACTGTGAATACTATGAATATCTAATGTGGTACATCTATTACATAATCATTCAGTTTTTGCAAATGATGTGGCCTGATGAATTTAATGACTTTGCATCTCCTCCCAGTTTTTGTCGTAAAATAAACCAGTTATGATGAATCCTAAACCAAGAAATATTCCACATTGCAGGGAAACAAAAAACAATGGATTAGACACTCCAAAGTGTATGTTAAGTTTTATACAGCTAAACCGATGTCAATATCGCTGTTAGTTTAACAATTGGTATGAATGAGAAGAGGTGAAACAGAAAGCCTGTTTGATTATTAGGTTATGTTTATATGTGTTTCCTTGAGTTCCTTTTCCTGAGACAAGATAGCAGAGCATGTTACCATCAGAGAAAAATGTATGTGTATACATAATATAAAAAGACATAACATTATTTTTTCATGGTAACATTAAATCAGACTATACAGTTCCTGTTTTATTTCATGTACAATTATCCTAATTGTCTCTATTTGTTCATTTTAATGTGAAAGATAATTAATTACTTCATAGGGGTATTTGCAGTCATGGGAGTCCAACCTTTTAATCGTCAATGGCTGTTCGGGGCTCTGTGGGAACATGTGACAGTGGGAAGGTGGAACAGCTGCCCTCCCCCGTGCCTTGAGCTGAAACACGGGCGTGAAAAGATAACATCCTCCCCTGCAGTGGCCTACTGGAGGAATCAAGAAGTCAGGCCCATTCCTTGCTTGGCTAGACGGGGGCTGCTTTGTGTTGGAATGCCCCTCGAGCAGTTGCATCAACAAGAAGTGGGACCTGAAGGTGGAACCGGCCTCAGACCTGTGATCTGCTTTTATTGGGATGCCGAAGAAGCAGGCCAAGGGTAAAGCCTTTCCTTTAATGCAAGGGGCCTCTGTTTTTGGTGTTCAAGGAGTTTTATGGACAAAGTCTCATTAGTTGATTCGTTTGAGGTTTAAGGATAAAATTAAAAACCCTGCCTTTGATTAATAGTAGCGATCCCAATCTTCTTAAGTTTGTTAAGTCTCACAAGGCGTGGGAGCCCCCTGTGATACTTGAGGAATTTCTTTTGTTGTTTTTTTCTCTCTGTCACAGTACAGGTGGACTGTTCGGGGTCAGATATCATCTTTGTGTGTATATATATATATGTGGGTGAGAGGGTGTTTAACTCCCTCCGGCTGCACAGTGGTGAGTGTAGGAGGGGCCATCTCCTCAGCCTGGGTGTGAGTCAACTGCCTCCAGTCAGAGTTGTCTCAGCTGAGCTGGAGCTTGAGTCTGAGAAGAACTACAAACTTTTTTTTTTATCCATACAAGAAGTGATTTTGTTTGCTTACTGATATGCTCACAAAGAGCCTATTTTTGGGATCTAAGTCAGGAATATTTCATCAGAGCTGTTGACAATGCAGGGAAAAGCTGGTAAAGCTCCAAAGAAGGAACTGGTCATTGAGAGCCCACAGCAATACAAGAATCCAGCTGAGGCTGAGGTGGACTCAGTGCCGCAGGAGGTGGTAAGTACTCATTCTAGATTTAGCATGATATATATGAGTATTTGCTTTATTTTATTACATTTGTTCTCTTCTACTTGAACGTCTCTCAGCACACAGTGCTGCTGAAGTTAACCACAGTTATAAAACACCTAAAGCAGGTGTCATGTGAGCATCTCACTATTTTTTATCCATTTCATTACCCACAATGCTGCCAGCTTGCATTTAAAAACTGCAATGCTAGCAACAGCTTTCAAGAAAGTTGAACTTTCACCAGCACTTTACTACCTGCACAGAAAGAAACTCAGAGTTTTGTTTTTATAGACCGTTTTGGCTTGTAAAATACTTCATGCGGCTCAAAAGTCAGTGATGATGACGGTGATAATTTTCCTCTCTGTGACGAAGGTATCCAGTGCTTGGGGCTCTGTAGAGTCACTCGAACAGGCCTTGACTGAATGTATCAGTTAGTAGAGGGGCACTACACAGCACCATTGTTTCAGGCTGTGTAACTGATGGGAGGAGTAGGAGCCTCAGATAAACAGCTGCTGGATGTATAGAGGGATTAGAAGTGATTGCTTCAAATATTTCTGTTTTCTTTTCCTATTTCCTAAAACTTCTTGGCTTACCCTACTGAAGTGAACAATTTTTGAAATTATAAACATAACACTTATCGAACAAACCACCAGCTATGGCTGCTGGTTTAGGCTTGTAACCCTGCTGGAAGATGGAGAAAACAACACTGAGATTTGTTCAGGATGATGTGAAGTGTTTGCATTTCTTTGAGTATGCTTGCAGGTTTTATTTTTTTCTCATCTTCTTCCAAATATTTAATGTCCCCTTCTAGACAACTTATGAAGTGCATAAGTTAAAGTTATCATGTCTGCAAAATGTCCGACTTGACTTCTGGATCCCTGCAGCTCCTCCAGAGTTACCCTGGGCCTTATGGCTGGTTTTCTGATTAATGCCCTTTCTCAAGCCTCTAAATGGAGGATGGTGGGCAGCTGTGTCTTTCTTGTGTTGTTCTTTTATTTTCTGAAGGTGGACTGAACAGTGAGTGATGACAGGTTTAAGTTTGGATATTGTTTTATAATTCAATCCTGTTGCCCAATGTTATCCTTGATCTGCCTGCTGTGTTCTTTGGTCTTCATCATGCTGTGCATTCACCAGTGTTCTCTAATAAACCTCTGACACTTTCACAGAAGAGCTGGGTTGATACTGAGTTTAAAAACTGAGATTAAAACCATGTGCTACTTTCCTTTCAGTTCAAAATAATGCACCATGTTCCATTGGTCTATTGTAAAATCCCTATGAAACACACTTAATTTAGTAGTTGCGACATTAAAGTTTAGTTTGTCTGCAAGAGTTCAGTGCACTTCAATGTGTGGAAACACCCTCAATATTTCTATTATTTTGCCTTCTGAAGTACTTTGTTTAAATAAGGGAAATCAAGAAGTTTGAAACTCGTCTACTCACTGTGGTCGGGTCTTTGGTGAAAGAGAATGACCAAGCAAGTGAAAATGCATGTCCATTGTCTTACTCAGCGCTGAGTTTACTGAATGTTTGACCACTTGGAACCCCTGACAAAGCAATGTCAGATGAACTCTGTTCTGATGAACACAGAGTGAGAAAAAAAATGCCAACAACAGAGCAGCTTTAGAAATTAATGATTAGAAAAGCTAAATGCAAATATTGTGATGGGGTCGGGTCAGTTACATTTTGAGACATTTGGTGCTTGGTTTTGAGTCGTGCAAACTAATTTTCAGTACCTCATTACTCTCACAGTTTGCTTTGGTGTCAGGGTGTTGAATGTGTGTCCTTGTTGATACTCCGATCCTTTTTCTGTACTAGATAAAACTTCCAGGGTCCCTTCCATTTGATCCCTGATTTAGTCTTCTTAGTCTTGTGTCCAGATTATTGCTTTATTTTGATGCAAAACTGGGTGTGCCAAATGTATCTTAAACAACTTGTCTGATTGTGTCAGATCTAGGAGGATTTTGAGGTGAGACACAGATTAGGACACATCTTGTCTTTCGGATATCATGAATTCCTTCCAGGCTTACCTGTATTACATGCAACAATCTTAGTGTTGATGCATAATTGCATCCGAAAGGCATACTTAACACAAGATGTTATGACTTAAAAATACTGGGAAACTCAATTATACCACGAATAGAGAACTGCCTTATATGCAAGACCTTATGGCATTGTTTTGGGTTTGTTTTCTCCTGGTAGCAAGTCAAGCCTGTTCTGTCAACTCTTTCACCGTTTTAAGCTTGTCAATATCCAAGACTCTTTCTCTGAGGTCATGCAAGATGTTATCAACTCCAGATGTGGAGGCGATGAGTGATCCTTGCTGTCACTCTGCCCTGAAGTCTGCTTAAGTGTCACTGTTCATTTTTCACTTTGCTGCCTCCCTGAGCTCTTAGGTTTTATCCTTCCGTCCAATCTGTTGCCAGTGTTGACAACTTACTCTACAAGTAATGGCCTTCTGTATCTTTACAGCTTACAGACGTCTGAAGTAGTATTTTAAAACTTCATACCTGCATTCAAAATGAATGGTGTATTCAAAACTGTTGGCTAAAAGTGGATACATTTTTCTGATTGATTTTGGTCACAGAAAGTCAAAGGTATTTGATCTGATTTGTGGAGGATGACTTGTTAAATGTAATTGTTTCCATGAGAGAACTGTTGCTCCCACAAAGAGGTTAAGCTCATCAAACCAGCTCCTACTGGTCGAATAATTGTCCTTTTCTCTGAACATTTGGAGTCCTTACTGACTTGTCACTATTTATCTGGAAAATAAACCACCTACATACATGACGCGACAGCACAGTTGGTTTAGTTTCTGTGGAGTTTTAGTCTGTATGTTCTCTTAGTCCACAGTTTTTTTTGCTGATTCCTTGTAGAGATGGGGACACCAGTATGAGACTTTTTGCGATTTAAGTCATACTTAAATTGCAAAAACCCCAGGCTTAATTCACATTTCTATCCAAAGAAATGATTTGCTCTAAAGGCTGTCTAAAGGACACAAGACTGGACTGTGATTTGTGATCTGAAGACTTAAGATGTAACTCAGATTTATCCTCTCAAGACTTGAATTACTCTTTCATTCCAAAGACTTGGGACTCAGACTTGTCTCACATTCAGTTAAAAGATTTGATTTGACTGTTAATGGTGCTCTTAAACCTTACATTTTTACTCAAACAGGTGCTCTGAAGATTTCAGACCTATCTCAGTGTCCTGCAAAAGAGTGTGTTTGATTTATTATTGTTTATGGAATGTGAGCTCTTAGTGGTTTATAATGGTCTGTATCAGCTGTTGCTCAATAGCAATTACTACACAGATGACTCTGAAAAAGAATTATGTGTTAAATGATGGTTCATTTCTGGAAAAAAATGAACTTAGCTGGCTTCTAACATTCAATTATGTTGCTACTAAACTAGCATAATTACAATTGGATTTCTGACTCTTCAAAATAAAAGCACAACTTCTGACACTCATTCAGACCTTCCACACGTTCCTTTGTTTTATAACAAAGGAACGTATAATTTATTACACTGTATAATTTACAGTGTAATAAAGCTTAAATCATATTTACTGCATAGATATGACAACATATATTATAAGTGGAGATTAACTACATGGTTTCCTAGTACAATTTCAAGTCCAGCTGCTATTCAGTGTGATATATTGTAAAGAAGGGAATGTTGGAACACTGTGATAAACAGATGTTATTTACATTATTGCAAAGACATTTACATCTTTAATTTAAAATAATTTTTAGCACAAAGCATTTAGAAGTTTAACAAAAACAAGTGGAAACCATTTTCTACATTTTTTCCCAATACAAATTTTGTTTGTTTATATTTCTAATAGAGTAAATATTACACTTTATTGTTCAAATTAATTCCTAAGAATCCATCAGAGTACCTGTGTGTGATGAGTTAATGCCATGTTAAATATACAATATAATTAATATTTGTTATCTATAAAGTTGTTTAGAACAAGTAGGCCATGAGTTTAATTTGGACAGAAGGAATTGTGAGAACTTCTCTGCTTTAGTGGTAGTTCTATGTATTTGGTTAGAATGCAAATGCAGTTTTTTTGTATTATAATGCCTAATAAGGAAGGTCAAACATTTCTAAGTTCTCTTTTCACTATGTTTATTTTGTATCTTTCCTGTCTCTGTTATTAACTTTCCCACATATTTTGTGAGGCCTTTTGGATGCCTTGGATACAACGTATCTTTATATTAAGCAGCAAACGAGCTGAAAAGAGTTTTGACTCTTGAAGAGTTTATTGTGTCACAGACATACATATTTGGCCGTAAACAGGAATGTGTGGTCACACCTCAAAAATTTCTCAATCTGTATTTTTTGTTTAATCATTGTTGATGCCAGTCAGAGGTCTGTAATGTAGGTCCTTGATCTTTGTCATCTTGATAATAAATCTGTTTCAAAATATTCCATTAATTGTGTTTTCCAGGTAAAACCAAAGGTGATTGAGCCGCTCGATTATGAAAATGTGCTGGTGCAAAGAAAGACGCAGATTCTCAGTGATGTTCTCCGTGACATGCTGCAGTTCCCCCTGGAGGACTTTGAGGTGGGTTTAACGCTGTTTGATAATCATGTCTGTACTGACTCTGGGCGTAAAGATAAATCCAGTAGACAAAATGTTTTTGGCTTTGGCTTTTCAACTGCATCTGGAATTTTTATAAGTACAGAAAAAAAATATAATGAATACCAAGTTTACGTCAAATGCATTTTTTTCATTGCTGTAATTCATTCTAGGTTTCACAGGTCAATACGTTGCACATTTTGAGACAGAACTGATATGAGTTTCTCCAGTTGCCCAGAAAATATGTAAAATAAACCTTTTGAGACAGAAGCTGATTGTTTTTCTTCATGGTTTGTGAAACCTGTTGGGCTACTCCATTATGGAGGAAAAAAGTAATTTATGAAGAACAGTCACTTGCCCACTCAACAATTTAACCACTAAGACTTCATTTTGACCCAAAGTAATCTGATCAATCTCTAGAAATCATTACATGCTGTCAAGTCTCACTAAAAAGTTGTGAAAGTTGTGAACAGTTGGTCTGTTGGGCAGCAGTGAAACAGATGCTAACATTAGCAGCTACTGGTTAGCCAGTCACAATATTGTCAGATTCAGGGCCTCTGCCTTAAATCAATTACCTTTACGACCAGACCCATAATATTAGCTTAAGCTTTCTTCACTAGATAGTCATATGTTGACAGCATCAAGATAAAACTTTGTCAGACAGCTCTCACTTTGATGACAAATATCACTAAATATAGTGTGATATTGTTACAACCCTAAACTGACTAATACATCTGACTCTTGTTAGTGGGAAACAAAATTTAAACTGTAATAGTGATGACAATTTAATGCAGCCCATGTGTGTAATTCAGGGAGCCTTTGTTTATGTTGAAGTTATGCAGCACTATGAAGAACTTGTTACGATAATAATCTAATTATAATGATGAGTCTAAAAAGGGTGTATTCTTCTGGTCTTGCCTCACCCTATCCCTACGAGATTTTGCACCTGCACTCCCCCGCTGATTAGCTGTGGTCGGAGCTGCCCCTAGCCTGCAGCTCATAGGAGATCAAACTTTTGCTCCCACATAATGAATTGCTTTGCTGCTGCACAGAAAAGCATCATCATTTAATAATTTCACTTGTTGTTCTCATTTGTTTTAATCAGTGTTTTTTGTTTTGTTTGTTCAGCACTTCGGTCAGTGCCTGCTGTTTATAAAGTGCTTTATAAATAAAGCTGGCTTGGCATGGTGAATGCCCATTATGATGTTTTTCTAGAAATATGTTTCCAAACCATAAAAAATATTTTTACTTAACTTGATTCTTTTGTTGTGCTTGTTAGCATTTACAGTGCTTTTCCTGACCCGGGTGGGGCTATGTTGTGAGTACTGGGTGGACTTTTCCTTTTGTTTATATCTCTCTGTGCTCTAGCGTGTTAAGGGCAAAGGGCCATCTGTTTAATTAGCTCATTCTGTCCATTATGTTGTGTGAGAGTCAACATTATCTCGATCTGCACCATGCCGGACTCACAACCTCTCACTGTTTCCACGCTGCTGCAGATGGAAAATACTAGATGGAAATCTGTCCCAGTACTTGTACCTCAGGAAATAGATGTCTTTCCTCAAGAGCAACAATGAGATGTACAGTGTGTCCTCAAGTCTGAGTCCAAATCCTCTGAACCCCTACTGCACAGTAAAGGTTTTATAGAGTCAGTCTTTTCCTGGTTATCTATACAATTTCCTTCAGAGACATAAGTCATTATGTTACTCCTCATGAAGACTTTCACATCTAACAAAATGTACCTCGGGTTAAGGAGCAGGAAGTGATAATTACTGACAGTATATCTTACCAAATGATATAAGAAAGGAATTAATATTTGTTTCTTTCTTGGACTTTTACAATTTTCAAATACAGCTTCCCAGATGATTTAGAATCACCTGCCACTGTAAATCAAGGATTACTTACTTTGGCCCAAGTAGTTAATGCAGATTATCACTTTTTATTGTTCTATAATACGATTTAGTTTTAATGTTAATTTAATAGTAAAAGGAGTACAAAAATTCAGCAAGTATGACAGAATCTTTATGTTCCATAGTACTTTGACCACATGGAAAGAGTCTGGACACCACTGGTCCAGATCAGTACAGAAGCAACATTTGGAGATAAAAAGTTACTCTGTATAAGATATTGTTCATTTAAACTGACTTTCAGAATCACTGTGATTATTATGCTTTTTGTCTTAGTGTTTAAGAGTTTGAGTGCTGAGTGACAATATAGCTTTGAGTTTGTTTGCCCACCCTGCTCTTGTGAAGATAAAATGCCAGTGTTACAACTGATGCATTGTCAGAGAATGACAGGTGATTCTGACGGAGGAAAGAAAAACACACTGAGGCACGGTGACTGAACTTAACATCTGTTTCTGCTGGCCCACCCTCTTGTTCAGACAGGACTGTAATCAGTTGGCGTTTCAGCATGGAGATTTAACAGCTGACATTACGTATGTAGAAAACCACTAAGTTCATGATGTAAGCATTGTATGAAGCTGCAAAACTACCTGATAGAGCTCCTTTGTTTTGTTCTAATCCTGTTTTAGTCTTGGGAAACACATTTTCCAAACTGGTTCATCAAGCATCATTTGCTGTTTTTTGTAAAACAAGACTTCTATCGCCTCAGTAGACTCTGATGGCCTTCTGTTGTGCCCTGGTTGAGTATCAATCACTTTGTTTACATTTCTTGACCCTGTCTTTTCCCACCTTAGTCAACATGCAGCACTCAAATATAATCCAGTCACTGATTCTTTTGATTTTCCTGGTCAGGCTGAAAATCTGCTGATTCTGTACATCTCTAACAAACACCTTATTTGCATTTAACTCAACTCGCTCCTTTGCTTGTGTTATGTCTATGCTCAGAATAACAAATAGCTTAGCTAAAGTCTGGAATGTGAGGTCAATAATATTCCAACTCAACTGTCTAAGGATTCCTTTTGACCCAAGCAATTATTCTGGGGTTACTCAAGCACAGAAAAATGGTGACTTGAAGCCAGTTTAAATGCTTCCTGTTACCCTTTTACCTATATGCTTGTTTATTTCTGCTTCCTGCATTGTAAAGATTATAATCTTTGCAGGAAACTTTGCTACAAGCAGGAAAAGGGATTGGCAGGTTTACTTAGGAGAGCTTATGGAATTTCTTTCAGATGACACGACCAACACTTTTTACGGCACATCATTTTATGTTTTGGTTTGTGTGGAAGACAAAGACAGCAGTGTCGCATTTTTTTGTGTCTATCATTCAGGTCATCAATGACTCATAACTTGTCTATGTTGAAAGAGTGTTCACCTCAGGCACTTCAGCATACCTTGGAATTCCACACTTTAGCAACAAAAGGTGATTCGACTTAGAGACAAGGAATCCTCAACTTAAAAAGTATTACAAGCTATAAGCTAGATCTCTAATTATTTTAAAAAAAAATACAAGTACAACTTGAGCAATGATCCAAGAAACACCAGCATGTTTATATTTTACTAAGTTAATTATTATTCTGTGTTTATGAATGCAAGGAACATTTAAATGTCAAAGGCTCAACTACAAAACTAAAAGTGATACTGTCGTTTCACCCTGTTAGTAGTAATCAAAGTCCTTAAACATGATTGGATTTAATGTTTTGTTACATGTGAAACACAACCTTTTTCAAATCTACAGGCCTTCCACTTCAAAGTCTATAGTGTTCTCATAAAACATGTAGTTTGCTACAGACTGTACTCTTTCTTAATAAAGTGTCTCCTGGCCCTTGACACATGACTAATGAATTGCTTCCCACTGGATTTGATCACTCAGATGTTGATCTAATCTCAAATGCCCAATAATATTTGCAAGAACACCCAGAGCAATGATGACTCATTGAAATCATAATCCTGGGCTTTCTAGGAAAATCACATCCTGCTGCTTCACATTTTGTTTCATTTTCAGTATTTCAGTGTTAGTGCCTTCTGTAATTGCCCATTTCTGATTCTTTAACTCTTTTTTTTTTTTTTTTCCCCTCACAGATTTCAACTTTGAGGCGCCAAGGGAGAACTCTGTACCCCACAGTGCCTGAAAATGCTGAGAGGGAGGCCCAGAGCCTGTTTGTCCAAGAGGTAAACTTATTTCACAACGAAAAGCATCAAAATCAGATCTCAGCCAGTTTATCCTCAAACTGTTACCTAGTCATTTGCCTCTTATTTGTCGTGCTATTGTTTCATTTTTCTTCCAAATGCCCAAAATGCTACCAAACAAATCATTTAAAAATGGTTGAACCTTCTTCCATACATGCTATTTGTGATCAATTGTTGTCAACCATTGTCCATATTAGTTAGTTCTGTCAACACAACAGACCAGCCGGAACTCAAGAACTACTTCCTTTTCTACTTCAAAATAAGAGTCTCAAGCAGAGCAACAGAGTGTCAGTCTTAAAGAGCCCAAATTGACATCTTTGACTCAGAATGATTGTTTTTCTTAACTTTGTGAATCATATGGGACTTTGTCCCAACATCAACTTACGCCACTGGCCATTGGAATTTTAATTGTCATCTGTCCAGGAGGTGTTGACAAGAAAGGAAGCAAATATTTTCTTGTCTGTGATGGTGGATCTTGTCTAAGCTTGCAATATCCAGCTCTTCTCAAGTCACATTAAAATCTTAGGGAGCATTTTAAAGTAAAAGTGTGTTAAACATTCACTTAGAGCTGACCAGAGCTCTAAAATCTAACCACTAAGACCATACACAGCGCTGCTACTCCTTTAAAGAGCCACATAGCAGCTGCGTGCTGACAGTCCACCTTCCAGGTCACAGGTCACGATTAGAGAACGGCGTCTATGAAGTCATGAAGATACCAAGACACAGCTCGAGTGTTGTGTGACATCACTCAGACAGCTGCACAGATTGAAAGCTTCTCTGTTTCTAATTCGTCTCCTGTTCAGGTTACGTTTCGTCTCCCAGCAGGGGCACTTCTTGTAAGCGCCACGCATTTCTGCTGAACAGATACCTTTGAGCTGCTCCTATCACTGGCTCTAACAATGAACAGATGTCCACTTTCCAAGTAAACGAGGATAGTGATACACTCCCTGCCGAGGCATGGTCAGACCGAGGTGGAGTCACCACACACTCCTTTTCCGCTCATTTTCTGAAGAATGTTGTGTTGAGATTTAGTTTTTTTTTCTGTATCTGTGGAATTTCAAGGCAAACGTTCACTTTGAGGTTGTCATCTTGTTAGTATCATTTTAGTATCAAATTCAGTGACTGTAGGTCAGATAACATAAAATATTAACCATCTTGTGCAAAAGGTTTACAAAGCCAAAAATAAAGACACATTTTTATAACAGAAATAAGCATAAACTATTATTCCACAGCAGCTCTGAGATGCAGTCTCACATCTTTAACCTGTTGTAGATCACAGACCTTCCCTTTAAAGATACTGAGAGACTGTTTACTATAATTATTAAAAGCAATTAAGTCATTTATTTGTAAATTTAAATATAAAAATCTCTTGCCTGAAGGACATGAATAATGCAGTCTTCATTCAGACACAGAGCTTTTGTGAGGAAAGTTGCACCTGTCACATTTCTCGACGCCAGCAGGGAGAGTTGCCTTTAAAAGCCTGTGTGACTCCTTCTTTAGCAGTAATATATGTTCACTGGTCCATGTTCAGTCTCCATGGTAACCAACTGCTGAGCTGACAAGGTGATGGTGGGAGTCTCTATCAAATTTTCTGTGTGGCTTTTATGTGGACAAGCTCTACTGCACCATCAGGACACAATGCATTAAAAAAATAAGAGAAATCAAACTTTTGTCAGAAAATGTCTGTCCAAAAATGCTCATTGGTACTGCAAGTACTCCTCAGTGTTCTATAAATCAAAACCCCCTCTGACCAGAGTTCAAAATGGAGATTCTCACCTTACCGTAAGTTTTTATTTGCCTAAATAAGAGCTTGACTGCAAGGCTTTTTGCTGGTAAACTCTGCCTGTTTTAGCCTTTTTTTTTAACTTATTAAACTGATTGGTAGCCTAGATGTAAAAGCACTTAAGTCAGATCCCAAAACCTGAATACTTTAATTTAGGTTTGCAAGTTTCATTTAACTCAGCTGTCTGCAGTCATTTCCTAATTAGTAAGTAGGGTCCACCCGTGTGTAATTTCATCCTAGTATAAATAGAGGTTTTCTTGGAGAACATTGGTGAACAAACAGCATCATAATTTAAAAGGAACACAGCACATATGTTAGAAATAAGGATTGTAAACTTGTTTCATCCTGCAACGCTGCAGTTTGTGTCATTTTACGGGGTACAGCTGTCTTCAAACTCACTGATTGAAGTCCCAGTAATTGATCTCCAATGTCTTCGCAGTGCATTAAGACCTACAAGTCTGACTGGCATGTGGTCAACTACAAGTACGAGGATTATTCTGGGGATTTTCGACAGCTTCCAAAGTAAGTCAGCAGTTTAAATCCTCAGCTCTCCAGTGAGTAAAGTTATCTTGTCCTAAATTATGACATCAGCATGAGGGGAGTACTAACAGGTACTCGATAACACATAGATGCCAAAGTTGTCATCTATTTTCATCTGCTGCCTTGGATGCTTTGGAAAAAATGTTGTGTGCCCTAATTACAAGGAAACACATATGCTTCATTTACGCGCAAACTAGTGTTTCCTTTTTGTTTCATGGAGCACAGCACCATTTTATGCTTCATTTACGTGCAAACTAGTGTTTCCTTTTTGTTTCACGGAGCACAGCACCATTTCTAAATTACAGCCATGTGGAAAACACCCTCATTGTCAAGAGATTGTGTCATCAACAACAATCTCTTCCCTGACGAATATATATTTTACTAGTACTGTGTTAGCTGACAATGTCCCGCACACTGTAACGATTGCCAAATGTTTTGTTGCTTCACTCATTCTGGGGAAATTAAAACAATGCTTCATGACAAAGATCACCTGTTAAATCCCTGGCACTGTTTCCGTTCATGTGAAGTTAGCATTTGGCAACTTTTCATTTCCTATTTTCCTTGAACCATTACTGTAAATGCTGCATTTATATCATCCTGGACTTTCCATTTACAATGTTGACTGCTGACACTCTTGAGAAGAGTTTTCCAAATATAGCTTATTAAAATAAGTCAAAGGTTAAAAATTTAATCTCAGTCAAAACACAATGCGTTTGAAAAACTTACACAAGCAAAAGTGTGGCTTGATCAAACTCAAATTTCACCTGTTTTAACAGCAAAGTACCCCGGCCTGAAAAACTGGCGGTTCATGTGTTCGAAGTGGATGAAGATGTTGATAAAGAGGAGGTGAGTTCATGAACTATATTTTTATTTTAGAATTTTTCCTTTTAAGTTTGCTTAAGTTTGTAGTCCAGGAAAGCTATTTTTATTTCACTGTTTGAATTGGACAAAATATAGAAAAGTAAAAATCACAGGGAAATAAAATTTTCTTACATGACAAATCGCCTTGATTATTATGACTGCTTTCATGTCCCTCAGTCTTACGTTGTACTGTCCCTTAAAGGCAAGATTGAAATGGTTTCCTATCCTGGAGAGGAAAAAAAATTAAACTGATCATTTCTGCCAATTTTTCCGCATTTCAATAATTAGGGGCAAAGTAAATGTCACTTCAACCTGCCGGTTTCATATATATTTGACATTGTCTCATTTAAAATATTTGCTTATTGTTTGAAATAGGAATAATGAATTTAATATAGTGAATTCATTATGTCGTCATCCACAAGTGGTAGTGGTGATTTCATTTTAGAAAGTCTCGAGCCACAAGGATGTCATTGTGCACTTTGAAAAAAAACTACTCTGAAAAAAAAAACTGTGAAAATATTAATTATGATTTATTTATGTTTCGTACTTTAAGGATTTTTAGGTTTTCCGGCTCCACAATATTCTATTTCTGTTTTGTTTTTTTTAAACCGTCCTTCGTTGGTACATTGGTATCACATATTTGTAGTTTTATTATTTATTTTTCATAAAAAATCATATCAAAGCTATCCTGCAAAGACTACCTTTTCTTTATGGCATTATTTCTTTCTCTGTTTGAAGTAAAATACCATTTTCTGCCTCAGAGCTGAACTCAAAGGACTAAAATTAAGTGCAATAAAATATTTGTTGCTGGATCAGAGGCATATTTCAGAGCTACAGCATTCATCTCTCTTCATCTTCTGCTCATTCATGTGTGACAGAGGGGATATGTGCTCCTGCGAAGATTAAATGAGTGTAATTGTTGTCTTTGGAACGGCTTGTGAGTCTGCGACAAGGAGGCTAATAAGTCACCTGACAAACCCTCAGATCTTGCTGGGAGTGTTTAAAGCAGCAAAGATAATCCTAAACTCTTGTTGAAACAAGTGTTATCTGAAATAATACAAAGTCACCGACTGCTTTGAGAGATGTATTGCAATTATCCTGACCTTCCTCCACACCCCAATTTTGGTGTTTGTTTTTTTCAGTTATACAAATTATGGGTTACATTAAAGATGTAAAAATTTCTGGATTGATTTATGCTGGTCTAATTCTTTTTTCAACATAGAAGCCATATATTTTAATGGGGTTTGTGTATACATGTTTTATCCACTCTATAACTGCGTATGTTAGAAATCTGCAACATTTGTTGTCCATCTCTCTCCTGTGTCCTCAGTTTGGCCTTAGATCTCGAATGCCTTCTGTTTCTGCCTTAGTGGTTAAAGGCTGTCACTTTCTGCCTCTATGGTCTGTACTTGTGAAGGCTGTCTAGACACAAATGAGATTAAACAGGCTCTGACCCTTTCCAGCTGCTTTTCAGCATTCTTCAGTCCTCCACAATGAAACTGTGAGAAGACAGTCAGCACTTTTAAAATCCCCTTTTGTTTTACTAGACAGAGAAAAGGAGAAAACGGACGTTGGATCAGAGCAAATGACGTCTTGAAAGGTCATTTACTTTTCTTCTCATGAGAGATTTCTTGAAATGTGGCTCCTTAGTGGAGCCCCTTAATGCAGAAAAGTTCTAACTGCAGATGAAGCAGGGCTGATATAAACCAGGACAGATCTTCTATCACTGCTCTACTAATTGGTTTATTTTTGCAGATGATGGAGCAAAGCAGGTCACAGTATCTTGTGTTCTGGTCATATGTGAAACTGTGATTTCATCCCACACATGATAAGAGTGTGGTGTAAAATGGCCCGGATTTGTGTGTTTCTTCTCTGAGGTTGGGGAAATGTATTTGTTTAAAAAGTCAGCGTTTGTTTTATGTCTTTGTGCCTGCTTGTTTTGATTGAGACAGGTCGGCACAGCGCCGGCTCTCTGTGTCTTCTCAAAGCATTAGATGAAAGCCTTTGCACACAGCAGGACCATGACAGGGTCACTAATTAGTGACATGATCTAATTCTTATGAAGCTTGGATGCAAAAAATTTTCTCTGGTTTTCTAAATAAGTAGGTGTGTTTAGTAATTATATCGCCATTCTAAGTTGCATTTCTAAACTTTTTTTTGTCTTATTTTTTTTTTTATGTCTTGTAGGACACTGCCTCCTTAGGATCCCAGAAAGGGGGCATTTCCAAACATGGCTGGCTGTATAAAGGGAACATGAACAGTGCAATCAGTGTCACCATGAGGGTGAGAAAACAGTGGTGAAAACTTTCAAAGCTGGCCTTTTTGGGCTCCTCAGAAAAAATTTAATAAGAGAAACTCTGTTGACAAACACATCCAGATGTGAGAATCTTACTGCTGATTTAATACCTCCTTAGGAATTCTGACATTAATCATCGTGGAAAGTTTTCCTTTTTTGTCCCAGTTAATCACTGTAATGATTCGTTTTCTAAGCTCGAGAGTGCAGTTTTATCCAGGATTTATTTACGTAAGGGATAATGTCTGACAGGGTGCCTATTTTTAGGAATTAATGGATGAAGTTAAGCAAATAGGATCGCAGTTTCCAGTAGTGTTGCCTTTACAACAATATGGTCTTGCATCTGAATCCTGGGCAGGGCCTTCCTGTTTGCATGTTTTAACACTGCATGCATTGGTAATCTCCAGATACCAGATAGCAGTACAAAAGCATTTAGGTCAGATTAATTGGTTGACTAAACTGTGCTTATGTGTGCATGTGTGCATGCATGTCAGTCTTATACAAGTCCCCTGCAGATATATTTATAGTTACTGTACTTTTTACATATTGCAACCATAATTTTCAAAGCATTTTATGTGGGATTTTACGCAATTACACAAGGCTTCATGGTTTCGAGAGTGGTGTGCATTTATATTCAGCCTCTCTCTACCCAGAAAACCCTGACAAACATTAAATTGCCTAAATGGTAAATGGCCTGTACTAACTGAACACTAACACATATTACGATGCAGTGGATTTTTATTGACAAATTGTTTGTGGATGGATCTACAAATACAAACGAGACAAATGAACAAAATGCAACTTTTTCTTTACCGGTAATTGAAATCTGAATGTTGTTTCTTTCCATCATTTCAGTCGTTCAAGAGGAGGTATTTCCACCTTACGCAGCTTGGGGATGGCTCGTACAATCTAAACTTCTACAAAGACGAGAAGATCTCCAAAGAGCCAAAAGGAACCATTTTCCTGGATTCCTGCATGGGTGTGGTTCAGGTATGCTCTGAATTCTTGAGGTCATCTCTGGCACAGAGACCCTGATTGTTGAGGCTTGCTGAACCCGAATGACCGTTTGCATGTTTTCCCAAACAGGATATCCATGTTGGCGCCGTGTTTGCTAATGACGTAGCCCGATCCCGTATGGGGGATTTAAAAGCCAGACAATACATGTAATCATTCTGGAAATTTCCTCATTGCAATCCTCAACAATATTAGCTTGAAGCATGAGTTGCAACAGACAAAGCTGTCAAAAGAAGTTGTTGACAGCTGCTGAAGACTATCCTCTGCATTTTCATGAAAGATGAGCTCTCTCCTCCCCAAGGTTGTGTTTTTCTGCTGACGCTCAGCCAGTGAAGCAAGGTGAATGCTGAGGCCTTACTTCCAAGCACTTTCCTCTGGCCTCTCAATCAATTCTGTGCTCTTCCATCTGCTCACATGGAGAAAACAATTCATGTGGGCATTATCATATAGTTGTCATCACAGCTGATGGAAAGATTTACCTGTCAGAAGGACAGCTGGATGATTGCGATACGATCATAAGGGGGAGCAGGACTTTGGTATTATCTTTAAAATATGTAGAGCTTTTATCTTTGTGACTTATGATAACTTTACTTTCCTTTAAGTTTTCTTATAGCAACAACATTTTATTTGGCATAGAAACAAAGACTTAAACATCTGAAATGAAAATAACCTTTGAAAAAGCAGAAAAATAACAAGAAAATAAGAAATTTAAAATACTTTTGACAATTTCCTTTCTATTCGGACCCCATTGGTATCGCTCTCAGAAAGAACCATCACGTCGGCTATTACGTGAATAATGATCTCTCTAAGAACACTGGAGAGCTCTTAGAGAGGTCCTCTGGAGTGTATCAAGTACGGTATGATGATGTATTTCTCGTTGCGTGCATTGGAGTGTGAAAATTCCCAGATTGTTTGAGCATGCACAAAACTTCAGTGGTGAAATTGTCACAACTCAATATTGTGGTGGCATCACGCCTGAGCATTGGGTGCTGTGTGGTAAGAGCCTGGTCACAGGAGTGGTAGCTTGAGCGTGACATGTAGACCTGCATGGCGTTGTTATCAGATAATCTGAAGCAGTAGTGACCACACTCATTCTATGCCAACACTATAACATAATCACACCCTTAGTAGGCCGTTTATGCTCCAAGCAACCTAGTTTGCTCAGTTCATATTTCTTGTGTTTTTCCAAGCAAACTTCAGAATCACACGTCATTAAGCCTCGGCCCACAGTCATTTCCCAATAACTTGCTCCATAAGTAGACCTGCAGATGTTTATGTTGCAGCTAGAATGGCATGTGAGATGACTTCATACTGCTCTTCAAGCTGCTCCAACACTGGGAGGGATCAAGCATTTGCACAAAAGCACATTAGATTTGTCCTAATATGTGGGTAGTGATCTCTGCTGACCAAGACTGAGCTCAGAAATATAAATAGTTATACAATGCAATCTGTCAGAGCATTTTGTTTTCTTTTTTCTTTTTTTCTTTTTATATTTTAATCAGGGACACTAACTGATTTGTGTAGCTGTGTTGTCCAAAAATATTAGATGAGTCTTTCAACCTGTAGTGTTCATTCTGATTATGGCTGTTTTTATCCTAGTTTTATTTCCATTCTAAACACCCCCTCATTATTCACTCTGGCTGCCATTGACTGTTCCTCCCAGTCACTCCCACTCTGTTGTTTTTACTGTTCAGACAAGTAAAAGAAAATTACACAGAATAACAAACACCAAAGTGCTAACTTTAATGAGACAGCTTTCCCCAATCCTTTAAAGACTCCTAGCTAGTTTATTGAAATCCATAATAAATATCTGACCTCTGCAGAGCTGTCGTGTCACAAACAACACAAGCAAACTACAGCTTTGGCCCCAATTGCTTCTGAATGAGCTGAAACTGAGAACCTTTAAAAGCCTAAAATGGGGCAGTGACATCACTCTTGGTGGCTGATTGAGGTCACATTTTGGCTGCAGGTAATTTTGTTTTCTGTAGCTGTGGACGGTCACTCTTGTTTACCTCTTATTGAATTTAGTGAACTTATTTCACCTGTAGTCCTCATTCCTTCAAAGCAAGACTCACCTCTCACTTATTTATGTAGAGAAATTGTTGATCCAGTAAACTGTGTGAACATTTAGTAGGTTTATGAGCTTACACAGCAAAGAGAGAGCAGTGAGGATGAGGGGAGGTATTGAAATGAACCAGGCATGGTTTAAATCATAAAAATAAACGTCTTCTGCCTTTTGCTGACTGGACAGGAGTTTAATATTTGGATTGGAGCTGGTAATAAAACATTCCACCTCCCCCTACCCTGCAGTTTTAAATCTGTTATCTGTGCAGAATATTACTTACCATTATTATCTTTTGCATGTTTTCATTGCATTATCTGTGCAGAACAACAAAGTTCGGAGGTTTGCTTTTGAGCTGAAGATGCAGGATAAGAGCACGTACCTGCTGGCTGCAGAAAGCGAAGCAGAGATGGAGGACTGGATCAACATGCTCAACAAGATCCTCCACAGCAGCTTTGAGATTGCCATGCAGGAGAAGAGGAATGGAGACATTCATGATGGTGTGTGTGTTTTTGATATGACGATGAGTATTATTTTGTGTCCACGCAAATATTTAACATGACGACTAACAAAAAAAAAAGCTTTTTATGATAACAGTGATCAAAAGAATGTGAATTAAGTCAGTGTTTTATTTTATTAAATCAATTTTGGTGGGTGAATTATACTGTTTCCATGATGAATCTTTAGTCAATCAGTTTCTAAGCAAAGTCACTTTTGCTTTTGAAGTTTCTGCTGTCAGAAATGCGAAAGATGAAGAAAGTCCACACTAAGCATTGACAGTACAGCTTGTGCTGTCAATTGTACCAAAATGCAACAATTTTCAGTTATGCACTTGGGAATTGAGACATATTTCTGACCCCACAGCAACAATTTCAAAATTGTTGCATTTTGGTATAATTGCCTTTAATATTGCAGTACAGGGAGACAAATAATAGAAATTATTTTCACACCCCTGAATTATTAAATATATCTCAAAATCTAACACTAAATCCCATTTAAAGTTTCGTGGCCTTTGTTGATGTTTGTCCTTGTTCGTATTTGTTCTTCTTTGTTTTCTTCATTCTCTTAAGCTGATGAGTACAATGTTGCATAACCATTGACACAATGTGACCCTGAGTTATTTACATGACTATTAAGCAGCCTTTATTTCCTTGTTTGTTCCTCATTAGTTTTTATGTAACAAGTCTAATTATGCTGCCCAACTATTATCATTATTAGATTAGACCTTCAGAGATGCTGGATGATAATGATTCGTTATGAGCATTTTCCACAAGTCCTGGCACTCATCTCCTCTGTTTCCTAGTAGCTTTTCTGATGTATGGTGTTGTTGGAGATGTAGTACCAGACCACCCAGGCTTCTAATGCTCACCTCCCGTCTCTTCGGAGGCTTAGCCTTGTAAGAGAGAGAAAGCAACTGCCTCCCTGCAGAATGCTCCACTAATCTTTTTAACTCTTCAAGCTTTTATTAATTATCCTGTGCTTTAGAGAAAGAGGATTGGGGGTCATTGAGGTTGAAAATATCTGGGAAGGTTGTTTTTTTTTTTGTAATATTCCGCTGAGACTTCCAGTGTCTCCATTTCAGTCCCAATTCCACAGCTTCCACAGCTGAATTAGTGTTTACTAAGCCTTAACGTGTCAGAAAATGATTATGGGGGATTCACTTTGCCATCTCGGTGTACTTTTTTTTTACGTCCACTGTGATTTATATTTTCTTATAGATGATGATCTTGGAAAGTCAGACAGTTCTTCTGGCAGCCTGGATAGCTTTCAGGTAGGTCCTACTTGTGCATTCAGCACAACACTTCTGGTACTTTCTAAAAAAACAAAGAAAGAGAAACTCTTTTGCCACAAACATGTGTTTTCTTTTGGGATCAAATGCCTGAGTTTGGCAGTGATTCATGTGTTTTTGTAGATCTGATCTGACTTTTAACACAGACCTCCATATTTATTGGAACCTCGCAGGAACGTGTAAAAAAGCTTAACATAAATTTATATTTTACTGCAATAACGTAGTCCCATCACATACAGAAAGCAGAGTGGAGTAGCTACTCTGCTTTCAGCCTTGAGTGAAACAAGCAACTTCTCTGGTCTTGCAGAGTATGTATATTCCTTTACTTGTTTTTTGCAACAAGCACTTCACATTGGGTCTGGAGTAAAACAAAGAATAGAAACACCTGATGCCCCCTGTTAGGTGTGATTGAGGGTGCATGATGCAGCAGGTCTGTTTCTCCTCCAAAGATTTTGGAAACCATAATAATATGCAGGGGATGACAAATGCTTTCCAACCAGGACATTTCCAAATCAAGTAGCCAAATTGGCACCAAAGTGTGTCACTAAACACCAGAAAGATTTCCGTAAAAGAGTTTAAAAATACTGACTCAAAGGTCACCGTCTTTTCATCTTAGGATCATATTCAGTGTCAATGTTTTACTGTGCCTCCAAACATTTTCAGGTCAAAAATCATAGAACAAAAAGGAAAACAGGCCATTTTAAAGATCTGTTAATTTAGAAGCATCCAAAGGCATGCAGACCGAAAAGAATTTGATTCAGACATTTGAAGGAAAAAAAAAATCTGATGCTGTTATTGCACTCAGTGCTGCATAATAGAAAAAAACATATGCCTTTAGATGTGGAAACTTATGGGTGAAAAGAGTGTGATTGGTGACACTCTGCTCCTGAGATGGATGCTGGCACCACATCAGTCTCGCCACCAGTCCTCATGTCATCTGTTAAATATGAAGCCTCACTTCCAGCGGGGTGCAAATGGCAACAAAATGTTCTAAATGTAAAACCATCTGGCCATGATGGTCATGGCCATGAAAAACTTTGCAGTTTTTTTTCTCTGGTTTAGGCACTGTTTTGTTCCCTTATAGAGCACCAGAGATATTGAGTCAAGAATGAGGAGTGAAACCAGACTGAAGCTGTTCACAGTGGATCCAGACACACAGGTAGGGTTCGGCATGGTTTCATAATGAAATTCACATGTGATAAAGTATAATTTCAAGATAAAGGATCAAACTTGCCAATGGGCTGTCTGCAGAAACTGGACTTCTCAGGAATAGAGCCGGATGTTAAACAGTTCGAGGAGAAGTTTGGCAAGAGGGTTCTGGTCAACTGCAACGATCTCTCATTCAACCTGCAAAGCTGCGTGGCAGAGAACGAGGATGGGCCGACTACAAACGTAATGCTTTAGAGCTCAGAACTGCCTCTAAGTTACAAATATACCACTGAGATGAATTAAATGATTTGTCAGAGCAACCTGATGGGCTTTCAGTGCTGTAAAGATAGCAACCAGGCTGTTGGCTCAGGAATTTATAATGAAATCTGAAGTCTTGCTGTCCCTCCTGGAAACTATTGTCCATTGAAGTCTTAACATCTTCTCTCTCCACAAACACAGAGGAGAAACTTTGATTTTTGTTAATGTTAACAAAAAGCTTTCCATCGACCCACAAACAAAGGAATAACCAAAACCTACTGCATGGAATATGTAGCATTTACTCTCTAATTGTTCATAATGGCTCAGTAAAAATAATGTTTGTGTTAAACTATGCCTGTAATACAATATAAACGAAGGAACAAAGCGGACCACTTGTGGATAAAGTTGTGGTTGTGTTCATATCACCCTGAACACACAACCACCAGTGAATAACATGATAGCAGTAGCATGATAAATCCCGAAGTACATCATAATTCAAGGTTGTTACATGAGAAAGTCAGCAATAAATGAAAGAGGTATGAATATATTTTTAAGATCATGCAAATGTGGCATCTTGGGTGATGTTACCTGGTTTAATCTTCAAAAACAGTTCAAGTTTACAGGACAGTGAGATCTCAGGAAACGTCATCATCACCTCAGACTGTTGCTGTTTGCAGGTGGAACCTTTCTATGTCACTCTGTCGCTGTTCGACATCCAGAACGGCAGGAAAATTTCCTCTGACTTCCAAGTTGACTTAAACCACCAGTCTGTCAGGGGAATGGTTCCAAGTAACACCAGTCAGTATGTGAACGGAGGAGGTGAAGCCCGATCCGAGGGGCAGCGGTTTATCCACGGGGTGCCAGAAGCAGCTTTGCTGTATCCCAAACAGGTAGAGAGGAAGTTAAATCATGGCTGCTAAAATTGGCATGACCAATCATGTCTGATTTTTCTGCTTGTGCTGACAGGGAGTGTTTTCAGTGACATGCCCTCATCCAGATATCTTCCTAGTGGCTCGCATCGATAAGGTGCTTCAGGGGGGAATCAACCATTGTGCCGAGCCATACATGAAGAGTTCAGACTCCACCAAGGTAACGAGTTATCCACAGTCTCCCTATAAGGCATCAAGTTCCCTTAAACTCAGCAGGGTAACGTGCCGAGTTCAGCGCGTTTAAATCTTTTTACATCAATAATCGTTCCTGTTTGTCAGAATTTATATTAGCTGTTCAAATTGGAGTATGCAAGGAAGTACAATATTCAGGTAGTTTTATTTCAGACAATTCACCATTTGAAATTTGTTTCCGATTTGCCTTTGAGAGGTTAGGCAGCATGTTGAGTTCTGTCTCAGTAATTTCAGTGCAGTGGTGTTCACTCCACATGTTTAACATCTTAGTCAAGTGTCTCTATTTTCCACTAGATGGCACAGAAGGTCCTGAAAAATGCCAAGCTGGCGTGTAGTCGATTGGGTCAGTACAGGATGCCCTTTGCCTGGGCAGCAAGGTACTCTATTCTCTCTAATAAAGGTTTCACATTTCTGCTTATTTTTCAGATTTCAACAATTTTCAGGGATGGTTTTAGTTCACATCACAAATGTATCCAACACTAGTTCCTGATTTTAGGATGTTTTTGTTTCTCAGAACCTTGTTCAAAGATGCATCTGGGACACTTGACAAAAGTGCCCGCTTCTCAGCTCTGTACAGACAGGACAGCAACAAACTGTCCAATGACGACATGCTCAAATTGCTGGCAGATTTCAGAAAGTGAGTAAAGTTTCTCTGAGCATGCTCTGTTATTAGAAGCTCTAAGTGATCACACAGATGTGCTGGGTGGAAAATGTCTGCCCCAGCAAAAATATTGCTTTGTCTTAGGAAAATCTCACCTCTGTTAACGCACTCGCACATCCTTTCAAAATGACCTGTCTGCTTCCTATTTAGTCTAACAAATCCTCAACTCATGCTTATTTTCCTTTTCACAGACCAGAGAAGATGGCCAAGCTGCCTATAATCCTTGGAAACCTTGATGTTACCATTGACAGTGTTGCCCCCGACTTAACGAGTAAGTTCTTTAGGGTTTAACAGAAGAGATGAAAGATGCTTTTCCTCAGAACATAACAGGTCTCATTGTCTGCTGACTGTTGAGCTCTTGTCTCTTCTGCTTCTCCATCTAGATTGCGTTACCTCATCCTACATTCCTGTGAAGCAGTTTGATGTCAGTGAGAGGAGCAGTGTGTTTTTCGAAGTGGAGGAGTTTGTGCCGTTCATCGCCAAATGTTCTCAGCCTTTCACTATCTACAATAATCACCTCTATGTCTACCCAAAGCACTTGAAATATGACAGCCAGAAGTCATTTGCAAAGGTAGCACCATCACATTGCTTCTTTGTGGGTTTATTTATGCAGTTGTGGGAAGTGGAGCTGAAGGGTTAAATATTTAGTCCATATTGATCATGTTTTGTCTACCAGCTTTTTAAGATGTTGTCAGAGTTGCTGTTCTTTCCAAGTGCTTTTAACTGGGTCACTTTTGCTTTCTGTGTCTTTAATCAGGCTAGAAACATAGCTGTCTGCATTGAGTTCAGGGACTCAGATGATGAAGAAGCTGTTTCACTTAAGGTAAATATTCTCTGGAGGTGGTAAGTGAATCTCCATAGGACTGTTTTTTGCAATTCACAGAACTTAAATCACTTTTCTTCCTTTCTCAGTGCATCTATGGGCGACCTGGAGGACCCTTGTTTACCAAAAATGCCTTTACCTCAGTATTACATCACCAGCACAACCCCGAATTCTATGATGAAGTAATAAAACTCATGACAACCCATCAAATACATTGTTAAATGGAAGTAAACCCCAGCACTAACACTTTTACTTGTGCTCTTATGGGTTAGTTTAAGATCGAGTTGCCAACACAGCTCCACGAGAAACATCATTTGCTGTTTACTTTCTACCATGTGAGCTGTGACAGCAACAGCAAGGCCAGCACCAAGAAGAAAGATGTGGTTGAAACTCAAGGTAGTGCTCAATCCCTAGCTTCTACATGCAAAAGGCAATTCCTGTTTAATGCTGTCACCCCGTAATGTACACACGCCTCTAAGACATTCCTTCTGGAAGCCGTGCTTCATCTGCAGTTTCCATTTCCTTCTTTGTAATTAATCGCATCACCATTGAGCTCAGATATAAATAGTTTATCAAGCCTGCTTCAGATGCTGGCATACATTATTTTTAGGGTTGTTAAGGAAGAACCATAATTATGACGTGCACTACAATGGCTTGCAGATGTATGCATTCTCCTTGATATTTTTCACGTTTTTCCACGAGTAGTTTTGGACAAAATGTGGAAAAATACAAATAGTACAAATACGTTTGCATGGAACTGTATTTTGAGTGCATTAAGCTAAGAACGTGGATAGTTTGTTATTTGCAAACATAATTTAGAGGGAAAAAAAGTCTGACATTATGACCGTTGGCTCTACTCATAAAACTCAGGCCTACAGTTTTGGGAAGGAGGGTGAAAAAGGATTCAATCTTTAAGCCCGTCTGTGTTACTGTTGTTACTGGCAACCCCTGGAAAGCTCATGTTGTTTTCTTCCATATCTGCTCTCAGTGGGATATGCCTGGCTCCCTTTGCTGAAGGATGGCCGGGTGATAATGAATGAACATCACATCCCTGTTGCTGCTAACCTTCCTGCTGGATACCTCAGTTGTCAAGAGGGCGCCAGCAAGGTAGAGCTTTCCTCACGGTCTTCATTAATACTACCTGTCACACACACTTTTCTGTATCCTTGTTATTTTTTATGCTATTAAAGTTCTTAAGTATTTACTTCATGTCATTGTTTCTACATTGACACTAATAAAACATGAGTTGTCTTTTTGCTCATCTTTACAGCATTTGAGTCCTGAGGTCAAATGGGTTGATGGAGGAAAACACTTGTTTAAAGTGTCCACACACCTAGTGTCCACTGTGTACACTCAGGTTTGTCATAAAACAACCCTCAAGAAGTAAAACTAATTATTAATTTCATATCATTTCGTAGTTGTTTTTCTTTGCAGTAATTCAGCTATTTGCAATAAATTTGACTGCTTGTTTGTCAATTTGTGCATTTCAGGATCAACATTTGCACAACTTTTTTCATCACTGTCAGAGTGTTGCATCAGCAGCACAAGGACCTGGAGGAGAACTGGTCAAATACCTGAAGGTACTGACTGTCCAAAATTAAGATTTTCTTACTGAGGGTGACGCAAGACGTTATTGAAAGAAGAACTTTTGTTATGTTTTTTTTAAATTGAAGAGCCGAATGAGGTCATCAGCACATAAAAATATACTTTGGTGCAATTATAGATACTGTTTAACCATGCAGTAACACTCCATTAGCAACTGGTGTAGCAAAGTAGCCCACTTGATAAAGGGTGTAGCTGTAATTTCCTTAAAGGCCTCACAGTGATTCAGACGTTTGGGAAGCAAAGCACAATACTTCTTATTGGAGTGTTATTACTACGTGCTTCAGTTGCATGCGATCAAGATTAAGTTTTTCAACAAGAATGTGGTTCTGGTTTGAGCAAGGAATGAATTTGTGTAAAAATACCTCATAAGTATTCAAGTACAATGTAGGATCTATAATTCTGTGGGCTGGTGTGTCTTTAAGAGATTTTAAGGACTTTGCTAGGGTGCATGGCATTTGAGCCATTATAAAAAAGGGCATTTTACACTTAAATCTGATGGACTATACCAACAAACCAAATATTGGTGGACACTGAGTCCACAACAAAGTTTCACACACTAAAAATTAAGAAAAAAAACATAAATAATATATATATATATATATGTGGTTGTGTGTGTTTTTCTTAATTTTTGGTGTGTGAAACCTTTGTTGTGGACTCAGTGTCAACCAATATTGAGAAACGGAGCAATGCACAAAAAGTTAGACTTATCTAAGTTACAGATTTGCACATAATATGTAACTAAATATATTTTCTGTCCTTTCTGGATGTAGAAAGAATGATGTGTAATTAGATTAAATACAGTTACATCTACAAAACACAAAAGGGTTAGCTATCAATACAGAATTTGTTTACTTTCATAATTCTCCCCACAGAATAAATTTGAAATCTGTCCTTCACTGGTTTGTGTTGCTCTTGTCTATTTTTTTATGGTGTAAAGATCTTGGTTTTTTCTCTTTCCATCAGTCAGTATCAGTTCATGGAAACCTTAGCTTACTGTTCCCCTGCTGAACACTGACACAGAAAACAGCATCTGCTGCAGTGCATACCTTCAATTTAAATGTAAACTCAGCTATGAACATGAACAATAGCCAGAGGTCCAAACAGCAGGTCAGCTGTGGTTGATGGCAGTTCTCCAGAAAACTTGGCAGGCTTGTGTTAGCTTCCTGAAGGCAGGGACAGATGTGCCGGTATCTAATCTTTAATTTCCAGGAACTAGAGCAAAAGTGTGCATTAACAGAGTTTTCACCTTTGCCCTCAGTTGTTATTGATAAACCCTGGAATCAGAAGTGCAGCGATAAGGATTTTGTGGCTAACTTGAATCAGGAGCATAATCAACGTCAGACCATTTTAAAACTGAAAAATGTGGGGATGATGTTTTAATTTTGTGGCATCTTATATTGGCAAATTATGCTTTGTGAACCAAAGCTGCCAGCTGTGCTTTTGTATTTAACCTTTTACCAATCTACACAATAAATTGGGGTTGACTGCATTTCAAGGATTCCAGAGAGAAATCATCATGATCATCGGATTGGATTGATTTGACTATCGGTAGGAAATTGATCTGTTTGTCTTTAAAATGCCTTGAGATGGAATTTGTTGTGGATTTGTGTTGTACAGATGTCCTCAATTTACTCAATCCCAAAATTATCTAAATCCTTACTCTTAACCCTTCAGAAGTTGAAAGTTTGCAAAATGTAAAACTGTGCTGTAATAAGTTCAGCAAATATATTCACATCCTTTACCTTTTACCCACAGAGTTTGCATGCCATGGAGAGTCACGTGATGATCAAGTTCTTGCCAACTATCCTCAATCAGCTGTTTAGAGTGCTGACCAGTGCCACACAGGAGGACGTAGCAGTAAATGTTACAAGGCAAGAGTTTTCCACGTATTTTATTAAAATTCAATGAATATTATTGATTGCTGATATCCAGTCAGTATTATTACAGTGCACCTAAAATTCCCCTACAGAGAGGGATTTTACTGTGATTTTTATACAAGTTATTGTTGGAAAATAAATCTTATCACACATGCTACCTTTTGCCTCTTTGTTTGTTAGGGTCATGATTCACATTGTAGCTCAGTGCCACGAGGAAGGCTTGGAACACTACCTTCGCTCTTATGTGAAGGTAAAACCCATGAGATCTCTCAATAAAACTGGATTTTATTTGAATGCTGACCATTTGTCTGTGAATGTGTCTGATCCAGTTTGTATTCAGGACTGAGTCGTACACTTCCTCCACGACCCGAACAGTACACGAGGAGTTGGCGAAAGCCATGACTGTAATCCTGAAGCCTTCCACTGACTTCCTGACGAGTAACAAGCTGCTCAAGGTGAACCTCCGAAACATATGCACTTTGGGAAGTGACACGAGTTAAAAAGTTTGTAATTTTCCATGGTTTTTCTGACTGTCTGTCTTGCAGTATTCATGGTATTTCTTTGAAGCCTTAGTCAAGTCCATGGCTCAGTACTTGATTGAAAGCTGCAAAGTGAGGGTAAGTTTAACTCAGATGTATCTGCTGATGTTTCCTTGGCTGTAGTCAAAAATACAGCCAAGGAATTTACAGTTCTACTACTTCCATAGTGAAAAAAGTCACAACATGTATGATTACATAATCCAGTCAGAGGAGCATTTTTATACAGGAAACTTGCAGTTGTATTAGTTAAGGCATGATACAATCTCTAATTCATCTGCAAGACAAAGTGTTGAAGATTGTAGTTTTCATAATTATTAGAATAAAGTTAAACTCCAATAATAATAATATTACAAATGAATTTGGGAATTAAAATATTGGTTTAACAGGCAGTAAACCAGTCTGATTTTCTTGGTCTTGTGACAACTAACTTTTCCAGTCTACTTTGTCGGTTTTACACTTTCTTCCTCATGTGAATAGAAATAAAGCTGACTATTAATATTTTCCCAACCTGGATGCGTATTTTATTTTATTTTACCATTTGTGCTCTTCAGTTGTCAAGGAATCAGCGGTTCTCTGCATCTTTTCATCACACTGTGGAAACTTTGGTCAACATGATGATGCCACACATCACTCAGAAGTACAAAGACAACCTGGATGCTGCTCGCAATGCCAACCACAGCCTAGCTGTCTTCATAAAGGTGCACTTAAGATAATAAAGATGTACTTTTACTGGTGTGGCTTCTTGACCACTCTGTCTTCTGTGCATCTGAATAATTACATAATTTATTTGATTTGTTCTGCAGCGCTGCTTCAACCTGATGGACCGAGGCTTTGTGTTTAAGCAGATCAACAATTACATCAATGGCTTCATGCCCGGAGATCCAAAGGTACTTTGTTATACATGATATCTTTAATAGAAACAAACTGCAGTTATAACTAACTGCTCTGGTTAGTTATAATTGCATTAACTGCAGCTTTTTGGTCTTTGTCTCTTTCTTCATGCAGACGCTGTATGAGTTCAAGTTTGAGTTCTTACGCGTTGTGTGCAATCATGAACACTATGTTCCCTTAAACCTGCCAATGCCATTTGGAAAAGGGAGGATACTGAGGTTTCAAGGTGAGAACGTTTCAGGTGCTGTGCCTTGCAAATGTATGTTTACCACTGCAACCTTTCCACATTTTGTGTCAGGACTGTAACAAGTTAATGTCGATTAATTATTTACGTAGATTTTAATGGTTCAAAATTTTTTACACAATTAATTGTTTTTTTTGTTTGTTTGTTTGTTTTTACAAACTAAAGTTCCAGCTGGAAAATTCTTATAAAATACATTTAACTTTGTTGGTTGTGGAAAAACGTTTATGGGTTTTAAATATTTCTGACAGGTGATTAAAAAGCTTTTGCACGATAAATAACAACTAGAAACTGTTTTGAAAAAGACCCATCAGCATTTCTTACAGGTATATCTTTTTGTTTGCCTCAATTATTTGTATTGTCCTCAGATGATACAGTGGAGTCTGATGATACTCCAGTAGGTAGGTGGTTGGAGTCTTCCCTGCATGTTGTCTCCAAATAAAGCAGATTTAAATGTGATCATTCATCAGTGAAGCTGTTGCGGTTATAAGAGAGATTCAATAGACATTTTTTTCTGTAGCTGCTGAAATTTCTGATGTCTTTTTAAAACTTGCACAAATAAAATGCAAGTTTTAAAAACGTTAAGGCAAATTGCTTCTCTCATCTGCAGTGTTGTTTGAGTGCATATGTGGATAAGCTGGGTTCTGTTCAGTCTTGAGTTTGAATTGTGTCTTTCCACACTCTTGATGTGAAACACAGGGCGAAATCAGTCAAACCTGAACATGCAGGCTTGTCTTTCTGTCTGCTTCTGTTTCATGATAATCAGTTGTTTTCCAGGATGCTCCCTAGTTTAACGGTTCTAATCAAATTGACATTGAATCAGATGTTCACTCACTGTCTGGGATTGATTGTGGCTTCATGTCCTTCTGTAAGCTTGGTTTCCTGCTTGCTCCAGGCTGTAACAAAGTCGTCATCAACCTCTCCCTGCCCCACAGATCTGCAGATGGATTACTCTCTGACAGAAGACTTCTGTAGGAACCACTTCCTGGTCGGGCTTCTGCTCAGGGAGGTCAGTGCTGCTCTGCAGGAGTTCAGGGAGATTCGGCAGATAGCCATACATGTCCTGAAGACCCTCATGATTAAACACACATTTGATGACCGCTATTCATCCAAGGTATGATGTATGATTTCAGAACGCTTATCTGACTCTTACATTTTCACTTTTATGTGTGATGATCATGTTAAATATTTTTGTTTTGTTTTTAGAGCCAGCAGGCCAGATTGGCCACCTTGTACTTCCCCTTGTTTGGTCTCCTTCAGGAGAACGTCAACAGGCTTAATGTGAAGGAAGTCTCCCCATTCCCTGTCAACCACTCCAACAATGTAAGAGAGCCACCTAGTGGCTTCTTTTGAGTATTGACTTCCATCCATTCAAAACATAAACATAACAAACATAAAGCATTAAATTAAAACAGCTCTGCGTCATCATAAATGCGTCAGAGAGAGAAGAAGTGCACTGATTACAGTCAAAAACAAAATAAAGGTCCCACATCAGCTTTGGTGATTAGGTCTTGAGTTTCAATTAATTTTGGTTGATTTATGTATTGCCAGTGCACAATAAATGCTGTCTCAAGGCACTTAAGATATATAAAAAATTAAATTTTCCCGACCTTATTGATAGATTCTCAGTCAGTTGCATACAGTGGTTTTTTTTGTCACACTTGGCTTTATATCATGCAAAAAAGTAACATTGAATATACAGTATATAACCTTACTAAATACAAAAAGCTTTCTTCAGAACTTCAATAAAATACATTTTATTGATTTTTTTTTTTCTTCTTCTTTTGATTGTCTTTCTTTTCTCAGAATGGACGAGACGATTCGCTCCTTTCAAATGCCTTGATGACGCCTCCTAGGTCCAGCACGTTTCTGGACACCAGCTTGCACAAAGATGTTTTTGGAGCTATCTCGGGTACAAGTAAGTTAAGAAAACAAAACAAAAAACACACACACAAAAAGAAACATTATTTAATTGAATCAGGGTTCCTACCCAGTTTAAAAGTGTCTAGAATTTACTTTTATTGTTTCCAGGTTTTGAATTGCTGTAAAAAAAAAAAAAAATTATTTTATTTACAATTTTTCTCTCTTTAATTTTCATAAATGTCTTGTAATAATGAATAAGTATGTTGTGTTTTTTTATTTTATTCAAGTGATATTCTTTCTTTGTTGTTACCATATTATATAAGGAGTTAATATTGTACGTAGTAGTAATGACTGAATTGTCATTTAAAAAGGACAGAGGAACTATTTTACTCCCTTTTTTAGCCTATAAGGGAGCCATCATCTCAACCTAAATTAAAGCGATTTTAACTTCAGGTTAAATTCAGGTTCAGTTGAAATATAGGAACAAATCTTTACAAACTTTGCTTTATAGGAGTTGTTCACAAAATGTTAGTCCTTACTCCAAGTACTACTGATATTTTAAACCACAAGCCATAAAAAACTGTTCCATATCAAATTCAGGATCTTCTTTCAGCCTTATGATTTCTCCAGGTTTTTTGGACCCAGACTTAATGAGAACAAATTGCTATTAAAGAAGTTGAAAGTTAAAAATCTTGTAAGCAAATAATTGCTAAAACTCCTGGGGAAAGTAGGATTATTGAGCTTATGTAGAAGTTTGAAGATAAATAAGATAATGTGCAGGAACTGTAAAAGATTCCTGATAACAGCAAACTTTTGTTTTTGATTTTTGTTTTTCCCTTCAGCTTCCCCTCATGCAGTTTCCACCCCTAACGTGAACTCTATGCGCCACACCGACTCTCGTGGCTCCCTCATCAGCACAGAATCAGTCAACAGCCTCCATGAGAGGAACCATGACAAAACCAATTCTCTTGACAAGGTATTCTACTTAATTCAATCTTTTTAAGGCATCCAGCATTTATTGCATTGCACTTTGCTGAAGTTTCACATATTTCCCAGGTTTAAAAAAAAAAAACTGACAGAGAAAGTGTTTGTTAACTACCCTCAACATCCTGCCTTCACTGTTCGATCTGCCACAGCAAATGGAGAAGTTTGTATGGAGACATTCTGTCTGCCTGCTTCCCTTTGTGGAAACTGAGGACATAGTGTGTCCTATTCACACCAAGCGAGCCACCATAGACCTCGCCCTGCTCACCATCCCCTGCATCCCAGAAATCCATCTGCAGCCCGTCAGATCTCTTCAAGTATAATTCTTCTTCACACTTCCAAGGAGTGTCCCATCTGGGAATGTTAGTGTGTGTCTTGAATGTCCTACTTCCCTAAAGCTGTAGCTGTTTGTCAGAGGATTTTCTGACTTTCATGTTTGTTCTTGTGGTGTAAAGTAGATCTGTTGCATCACAGTTTGTTTTATTGCTCCTTTTCCTTTTTCCCTAGTTTCATACACAGCTTTAAAGCCTAAAATAAAAATTTTCCAGCTCTGTAAACGTGTTAGGAGAAAACCTGGGCATGTAGTTTTCAGATTTTATTAATTCCTCAAATTTCTAAAACCAAATATGAAGTGATGATTTTATTATCATTAATTAATATTTAGATTTGCAACATATTTACAGAGTGGAATTAATATAAACATTTTGAAGTGGCCCAGCAAATGACCCTGTGTTTTTCTCTGCTGTTTTTTTTTTTTTGTTGTTGTTGTTTTGTGTTTTTTCCTTTTATGGTTTCGGGAACTAACTGACTAATTTGACACCCCCATTGCTTTGCCTTCGTCTGACTGTGACATCGACCTCGCTCTTCTTGAGTGACAAGTTGTAACTGCAGGAAGCGGCTCAAGTTGCATCATGCTGTCCATGAAGTCACCCACCTCCGGTTTTAGTCTAGACTGAATGCTGGCAAAAGGACATGTGTGGCATTATTTCCCAACCATGTCTGTGGTACAGCTGTTTCTAACCGCTGTGGTTCAGTTTGCCGTCTGCTCTCTACCTCGTCTGGGAGAATGGTGTTTGCTTAAAGTCACAATTCCCAGTAAAAACATAAACTATCTTTGGTAATGACACTGTTTCAGCAAGTTAACAGCTTTCCTCCTGGCAGTGAGAGCATATACCCTAATAACACCATAACCATTTAGTAAAAGGGGTAAAAAAATAATTTTTCTATGTCTAACGCAGCATGTGTTGGCATCGAATGCTGGGATTGACTTTATGAGTGCAAAAATGGTTGCGGTAAGACAAGAGTTTACATGGAAACTGAATTAGTCTGCGAGACATAGAGGCTGAAATTCAACGTGGTTTAAGTGGTGGTGTGTTGATGACCTAAAACTACCCCAGCCTCACTCTCCCAACCCAGTTTACTGAAATAAAAAATATACATTTAAAGTTTGATCAGTCAAGATATATTATTTTGATCTCTAGATGATTACATTCAATCAAGATCAAATATAACACTGAGTAGAACTTATATATAAGATATCAGCTCAAGCATTAGCCAGCTTCTATGGACAGTTATATTTGCTCTGTACAATACAGGTGGTGGGCATATTGTTTTACTTGACATGGTAGAAGAGAAATATAAGCCATATTTTTGACACAAATGGCACCACCCCATGACACTGTGCCACTCGGGGCAAAGAGCAATTTCTTTCATGTGAAAAACCATTACTGAATAATTGTCTGGTTTGGCTTGTCTTGATATATTTAAAAAGAGAAATTAGCACGTCTGTGAAAAAGAATATGAATATATATTATTTGCCTGTCACCACTTAAACACTCCTTGTTTTCTTGTCTCAGAACCAACCTGCCTCGACCCTGGGAAGCACCTTGATGCGATGTGATAAATTGGATCAGGCAGAGATCAAAAGCCTCCTCATGTGTTTCTTACATGTGCTTAAAGGCATGTCTGAAGGTAAAACGAGAAGCCCTATTCTGTGTTTTAAATACATGAACAAACAAGCTGTCGTCACAGTTTCAGTATTGTTTTCCCTCCAGATGCTCTGTTCACATACTGGAACAAGGCTTCATCTGCTGAACTGATGGACTTCTTTATCTTAATTGAGTGAGAGGCTTGTCTTGACTGTTAAAATACATTGGAGTTGTAAGTGCTTATAAAACATGTGATGGTTGATTTTTCTCTTCCTTTCTTCAGAGTGTGCCTCCATCAGTTCAGATACATGGGGAAAAGATACATTGCAAGGTAATGTTGCAAAGTGTTCTTGCTTTTTGATACCTCATTATTATGAAAGAGAAACGTGTCTAGTTTGTTTTTGCCATTTTACAAATAATAATGTGGAGGAGCAGACACTCATCACTGGTATACATTTTTAAATAATTTGGATCTTGTGCTTAGAAGAGCTTCACTGATACTAAAAATTGAGAACTAGGCATCGAAGTTTAAATTCATTTTGAATTTGGTGCTCACACAAAGTTTACAACATTATACATACAGACATCCCTGCCAGTATTTAGATAATTATCCCTAAACGTTTTAGAAAAGCATCACAGGTCCTGGCATAATTCTGGCTGGATATTTGATCACTCTTCTTATCAAAAACGGTCAAACGCATTGATAGCATAGTTCAGAAACAGGGCTGGGATTTTGTGTTTCTGCAGTCAACACCTCACAAACAAATACTGTTCTATAAAATGTAAAATAAAAAACATACCAATTATTATATCAATAAACTAGTTGAATGACTTTACCTTATTGTTGGACAGATTTCTATTAACTGATTTTCTCATGAAAACAAATATAAGAAAAACTGGTCAAAATACCAATCATAACGGTGCAATTATTTTTGGTGCTTTGTAAGTATCAATTACATTTTATCTTACTACAATAAAATTAAGATCCTCATCATGATGTAACATGTTCATGCTTAATAGAAACTAAATAGAAATAATTCCAGCCTGGAAAAAACATCTCAAACAAATCACGGAAAGTTCCAAATCAACATGAGAATTATGCCTATGATGAGTGGATGTACACTTCTGTATCACTGATTATCCAGGTTCAAGTTTGAAGTAAAATATTATGTTTGTAAAGTATAAGTACTTGCAGGATTCAGATATATCTGAACACCCATTCATTCTCTTCTCTTCATATTTGGGTGTTTTGGCCTCCATTCTAAGAGGCCTTTACTCTCTCTAACCTGCCATCACTGTTTCTATCTCTATTCACTCAAACGCTGACAAGTTTAACATACTGATATAAAAGCTGGCTCCTGCCCTCTCCTGCTTGGGTAAGCTAAAGGGGGAAATGATTTCCCCAGACTGACTGCATGGTATTTTTCATTGCAGTGCTGTGACAGTTTTGGTTTTCCACCTTCACCGCCTCTCGTTCTTTCATGCATGGCTTAAGCTTTAACTTGCTGTTTTAATGCTGTAATATGTTTCACCCTAGGCTGCATGTTAAACATGCACTCATGGTCACAATTTTGACTTCCTGGCACATTTGAGTGCTGCTTACACCTCTTGGGTGTGTAAAAATGATAAATATTCATCTTGACCTGCTCCACGAACTCTGGCCCCGCTGGTTTTTCCAGCTCTTTGTCTAATTTATCCTGTTTCCTCATCAGAAACCAGGAAGGGGCAGGACCCGTAGCACATGAGCGGAAGTCTCAGACTCTGCCTGTGTCCCGTAACAGGGCGGGAATGATGCATGCCCGCTTACAGCAGCTCAGCAGCCTGGATAACTCATACACTTTTAACTACAGTAAGTGCCATCAACCATGCTCTACCAGAAGACCCTCCTCTTACTCGTCATCTCATGTAGTCTGACCCCCCTCATGCTTCTCATTATCTTTCTCATCATCCTCTGTCAAACTCAATCAGATTTATAGCAGAAAAACATTTCGGGAAAATATCTCTAAACTATTTTAGAGCTGGGTAAAGGCAGCTTTATGTTAATCAAAGGGGAGTAAGGTGGGTATTTTTATGAAAAGGCATAATTTAATACAGTTTCTTTGTGTTTTCAGTGTAAGAAAGATTTCAAGTATACTTGGAATATCTGTAGAACATGGTAAGAATGTGACAGGTTGAGAGGATATTTTTTGCCTACTTAATTTAAAAAAATAAAAAATAAAGCATGCCTATTTTAACTTCAAGTTTAGCTCTCTAAATCTTCACATCCTCTGCACAGCTCATCTGCTTTTGACTTTGATTTTGGAAAAGAAATCCATTAAAAAATGTGAAGAGTTTCATTCCAAACAGGTGCTGTTTGAAGAAACTGTTCAGTTTTCCTAAAAACACAAAAAAGCATAAATAATTGTAGACCCTTTTTGTACCAATTCCCTCTCATGCACTTCCACATCGGACTTCTAAGCAATCCATTTTGCAACAACGTTGCTCCATAGCTGAGACCTGCTTCTGGTAGATATAATGTATTGGAGTCTTAACCAATTAGATCATGAGTAAAACACAATAAAATCCCTTCAAATTGTCTGTTGTCAAAGTGTAAAAACATCTTGTGACAGATGATATTTTGTACATAGAAGAGTTGAGTAAAATGCCAACCAGCTGGTCTGACTGAAAATAAAATCCATTATGACAGTTTGTAAGCATAAACATGGATAAATATTTTTTTTCACTGACAATGCTGGGAGTATGTTCTCTTAATTTTCTAAATGTGGAGGTCTGTAATCATTATTTCAAATCTAACATTTTCCTGTAGATTCAGGGTTTTGGGGAGTCAGAGTTGTATTTAAGGGCTAACCATCCCTTGTTTAACCAGAGCAAGAGGTTTGTTTGCATTTTTGGCACAAAGTGGAGGTTGTTCTCAGGGCCAGGGCTTCCCCTTGTCCCTCAAACATGCTGGTCTGTGGAGAAATCACAAATCATAATTTATAAGGAGTAGGACCACAAGTATGCTGTCTAGCAGCATTTTCTTCTGTCTTCTAGTAAATCTCACAGTTTTTTTAAGGGCTTAGCTTGCAGATATTTTAATTGATTTGTTTTGATTGCTATTATTCTACCATTAGTCAATAAAACATCCCCACAGATGTTGATGCCCCTTCACCAAATTGTCACCAATGTTCTGATAAAACGAAGCCATATGTTGAAATTGAAATACTTTATTGTTCCGGAGGGGCAATTAATTTCCAGCAATCTATAAAATTTACACATAACAATGAACCCTCACATGAAGGTAAAAAAAAATGTACAAAATTATATCAGAGCTCCAAATAACACAATTTGTATAGAATAATTAAAGAACTCAGCAATAAAAGACCTCAAGTTGTGGTTTGATCTTGCCTTTTGGGCACAGGTAAACATCCTTCCTGATGGTCGAGTCCTGAACTCGATGTACAGAGAATACAAAGATCCTTTAGGTATCAATATTTCCCTGCTACTGACTCTTATTCTGAAGACCTGATTAAGGTCTCTTAAAATACCACCAACAATCTTTGTAAAGACCTTAGCCATTCTCATTGACCTCTCTTTATTAACCTATTCCTGCTAAGGTTGCCATTCTAGCTCACCATTCCAAAAGTAAAAATGGATTCCTTTAAAGGAAAAATAAAGTATTCCCAAAAGAGATGGATCAGCATTAAAACCATTTTATTTACCAAAAATAGAAAACAGCCTCTGGATGGCCTTCTGATGGAATCATTGTTAACCTCAAAAGTTATCTTATTGCCCAGAATGCTGGCCATATTCTTATACTGTCTCCCATTATTACGTGTTGGTACAATCATAGGCTGATTTCTTCAAAAATCAATCACCATCTTTTTTGTCTTCAAAAAGATGAGTTGTTGCACCATGAATTGGATTACTCTACACAATCACCTTCCTTGTCCTTCAAGAGTTTAATGATTACAGTCATCTGCAAATTTAATGATGAACTTTCGCTCGTTTTGGCTCTGACACACATGAGCATAAACACACATAAACACACACTTTTTCAAAGTGTGGTAACAGCACACGGTTTCTTTGTGAACCAATGAAAACACAGATCATGTGTTTTCCTTGCCTGATGAGCAATTTTGCGCTGCAAAGAATAAGAATTTTTGGCTTTCGCTTGGAATGAAACTTTTATGTTCAACATTATTAAAGAAAACTTCAATAGTTTTAGCATCAGCTTTGCCTTATATGATAACCTTTGATGTAAATAGCATTTCTTGACAGAGTTTAATGAAGAACATGAAAGCGCTACAGCATTTGTGTTTCTTTTCAGCCTACAGTCACTCCGATGCGGATGTGTTGAACCAGTCACTCCTGGAGGCCAACATCGCCACTGAAGTGTGTCTAACAGTCCTGGACACTCTCAGCATCTTCATCATGGGCTTTAAGGTATCAGATCAAACACCTGCCGGGTACCATGGCCTGAATTATCTGCATTATCTGAATTTACAGGCCATTCCTTGTCCCATACAGACACAACTTTGCTCTGACCACGGCCACAGCCCACTGATGAAGAAGGTGTTTGAAGTTCATCTCTGCTTCCTGCACATCAATCAGTCTGAAACAGCCCTGAAGCAGGTCTTCACATCACTGCGCACTTTTATTTACAAGGTCTGAAGAACGTTTGGTGCCCTATGGAATGATGGTTTGTTTGTTTTGACCAAAAATTCATGGCAGAGGGTAAACTGGTTTTGCCTTCTTTCTGCAGTTCCCGTGCACATTTTTTGAAGGCCGTGCAGATATGTGCGCAGCCTTCTGCTACGAGATTCTGAAATGTTGCAACTCCAAGCTGAGCTCCATTCGTAGTGATGCAGCCCACCTGCTGTATTTTCTCATGAAGAGCAACTTTGACTACACAGGTCGCAAGTCCTTTGTCAGAACACACCTGCAGGTGAGACAGCTTTTCTGTCAACCTGAATTATCTCTACAAAACCTTTTTTGTCTTGATTTCAATCTATAGCTTTGCACGTATATTTTGTATATTCCTTGCTGCAACAAAACTGCAATTTGATGTCCCTACACACTGGTTTAATAAAAGATGCTTCTCACCTCTGATTTCCATGGTTGTGTGTGATGTTTTTACATAACTCTATGTTTTGTAAAGCTCAACAGTTGCTTTGTTCTTATAATTATGTGTTTCTGCTTCAGGTGGTGATTGCTGTCAGTCAGTTGATCGCTGATGTGATCGGTATTGGAAGCACCCGCTTCCAGCAATCTCTGTCAATAATCAACAATTGTGCCAACAGTGATAGAACTATCAAGGTGAGGAGCTTCATGGCAAAATGAATAAAATTAAGCCTTGCAGTACCTTGAAAAGCGTTCATACCCCGACAACTTTTACACCACAAACTTCAGTGCGTTTTAATGGCATTTTAATCAAAACAGCTAACAGAGTACTGCGTAAATAATAATAATACATCAAATGTATGTAGAGCGTTTTAGGACACGCAAAGACTCTTAGAGCGGAAATGGAAATTATCTACATATCAAGACTTTTCACAAAAAATTATCTTAATAGTGCAGTGTGTATTTATACTCAGCATTCCTACACCTTGATCTGGCCAACACCACGTAAGAGAACAGACTAGAAATATCCGTTTATTGTCCCAAAATGGAAAAATGTAGGTGTTCTAGAAGCAAGTTAAAGTGACAATTATATTCACAAGGATTTGTCTGAACTCCATCCCACTCAACAGCACACAGCTTTCCCATCAGATGTGAAGGACTTGACAAAACGCATCAGGACCGTTTTGATGGCCACAGCTCAAATGAAGGAGCATGAGAGAGATCCAGAAATGCTAGTGGACCTGCAGTACAGCCTTGCCAAGTCGTACGCCAGCACCCCCGAGCTGCGAAAGACCTGGCTGGACAGCATGGCCCGAATCCATGTGAAGAATGGAGACCTATCAGAGGTCTGTTTGTGTGGTTCTTTGGGCTGGATTGTGCTATTACGATGAATAATTTAGTATTCAACAGACATTAAAGTGTATTTTATGTAGTTCAGCTGCTTTATGCTGATTCCTTTGATATACGATTATATGTGGTGACAAATCATCAGCATCCCCTTTGTGATTTTGATTATCATTTTAATGTTTTGGTTCCCAGGCGGCCATGTGTTACGTTCATGTTGCAGCCCTCGTGGCAGAATACCTCCGGAGAAAAGGTGCTTCAGTTGTTTCTGATGAAAATGCTTTTGATCCAGTTGTTTGATTTGTCATTAGAAAGTTTCTACTTATACTAACATCTCTCCTCCTGTCTTATGTAGGAATGTTCAAGCAGGGCTGTTCAGCTTTCCGAGTTGTAACCCCAAACATTGATGAAGAAGCAGCAATGATGGAGGATGTTGGGATGCAGGATGTGCATTTTAATGAGGTAAAACTATTTTCTTCTTACTGTATGTATTTTCTGTCTATTAGATATCCTTTTCAGATCCTTATGACCAGCCTGACTTGTGTCTCCTCAACCCCTTTAACTAAGCTCTCCATCCATTATTTTTTCCATTTGTCGTCCAATCAGGACGTTTTAATGGAGCTTTTGGAGGAGTGTGCAGACGGCCTGTGGAAAGCAGAGCGCTATGAGCTCATCTCAGACATCTATAAACTCATAATCCCAATTTATGAGAAGCGAAGGGACTTTGAGGTACACTGTTTCTTTATTACGGATAGAATCTCCTAACCAGATTGAATTAGTCTTCATTTTATTTGGCTTCCAGCATGATCTACAACTCTGCTGTCTCCCTTTATACAGAAACTGGCCCACCTGTATGACACACTGCATCGTGCATACAGCAAAGTGACGGAGGTGATGCATACAGGCAAGAGGCTGCTGGGGACGTACTTCAGAGTGGCTTTCTTTGGTCAGGTATGTTCAGCCTTCAGACTGCAGTAACACAATCTGTCCACTAGGGTTTAAGGTTTGGTGTTCTTTTCCAAACAAACACATTGCTTGTGTGACTGTAAATTACTAAAACGTGACTGAAGAGCACAAGTTGGCAAGCTGCTGAACATATTTTAAGAGCACGACTGCATGCAGCAACATTTTATGACCCAACTTCTCTGCTTTTTTTTTTTTTTATCCTCTTTGAAGGCAGCGGTAAGTGATACAGGAGACCTTCCTGATTTTGTTAGTCGTAGTCTGTGGTGTTTGTGCTGCTTTAATTCATTTGCACTTGTCAAACACTGCTTGCTGCTTCAAATTACCCAATGTGCTATTCTGTGTCACCTCATATTATTGTGGGGTTTTTTCTTACATCAGCTGAGAGTTTGTTCATAGGTTTTGTTCCTGTTGAAAGGTTTATCTATGATAGGTAAAAATCCAAGCAACCTTTTTAAACATATTTGGTAATTTTAGAGGTGACTCAAAACAGCCCAGAGATATAGCATCTCTTCTTCTGTAAACATACATTTCAGTATTTTCTGCTTTTTGATGCATGGGCTTAAGCTAATATCTAAGATAAACACACTAAACATTTTTGTTATTTTCAAGCATCTATGGCACAGATTACTCATCCACTTTGCCATTTAACTCTTTAAAAGAAACAAAAGTGAAATCAGCTGGTCTAAGCTGATTAATTGATTAATTCCTTTTTGCCATGTGGATGAGGGGCAGTGCTGCGTTACTCCATGCACTATATGGTTACAGAAACTTATTCCGACATTTTCACTGACATCTCATTAAAAGCATGATGTGACAAGAAATTGAAGTTGTTTTGAAACTGTAATTGTTTAAAGTCTTATTATGCCCATAAACTGATAACGTATTCCTTTACTTTCAAATCTTCAGAACAGACAGAAATGAATGTTGGTGTATTTCTCTGCAGTGTAACCCTCATGTTAAGGTTTCTTCCTGTTACATCATCTTAATAACATGGAGTACTTGTGTTGCAAACTTTGCACAGAAAGCAAGTTATCTGTTAACTTTCTTTTTCTGGTACGCTGTCAGCACTCTACATTTGCTTAGCATTGCAACCACTTATATCCAAATCAGATGTGGGCATCAAGGACAGTGAGAAACAATCCAACCAGCTAAATGTGCGATTGGTGAACATTTCACTAAAACTGAGCATTCCGGTGCAAAAATGATGAAAATTTCCAGACAAGTATTTTAGTAACAACACAGATTTAACTTTATTGCACAGTCTTACAAAACAATTACATAACATAATAATGTGATGATGTAACACTTGAGGAGAATTTCTTTTCACCAGAACAAAAGCAATCGAAATAAGATGGTTGAGTTGGCACAGAATGACTAACAACCAGCACTGCTAATCTCTGTTTAAAGGACGTGTTGCATGGCACTCATTCACTTCTGCATTAATTTCAGCATTTCTGCGTGTATTGCAATTGCAAATTTAGTACATGAGGTTTCAAATCTGACCATATTTGTCGACTTTAGTGATATTTTCTGAGTGTGTTTACCTCCAGCTGTGTTCTTTGATAAATAATAAGAATAGTTGTCTTTTTCCAGTTAATGTGCTCACGGTTATTATAGTTTTTGAATAACAATGATTTTATTCTTTTGTGTTGTCCACACTCCTGTAGCAGTACCAGTTTACTGACTCAGAGGCGGAGGTAAAATAGTCTGACAGCTGCAGTGTGTTTTAGGTTGCTTCAGTGTTGTGCTCCTTCACTAATGCAGTCTGCAGTGCGGTTTCATGTGCAGTGCTGATGTTTAAGCCCCTTAACTCCTCCTGTGCGCCACAATCAGTTTTGTAGCAATCAGAGTAGGAAACCCCTTTACAAAGCTAATCACAAGGTTTAGATCCCGCTGTATAAATGCATGGCTTCCCTTCTCATTTCACAGGACTTTTAACTTGTAGTGTGCTATTATGGCATTCATGTCTTATTTAGATATAAAACTAATAAACTAACACAAGTGTTTTTCTCTAGTTGCTATTCTTGGAGCTTAGATAGTATGTTGTGTATTTAGGACTGCTCAGATCAGAGCTGAGTATTTTAATCAGTGTCAGAATGCCTCCCACTCACTATTTATACTTGGTTTGATGTGCTTCCCTTGTTAGTAGATTAATCCAGTTTTTGTGCTTATTTAAGATGACTTTTCAGAGTGTTTAATCTTTTTTAGGGTTTCTTTGAGGATGAAGATGGTAAGGAGTACATCTATAAAGAGCCCAAGTTCACACCCCTGTCTGAGATCTCCCAGAGGCTCCTGAAGCTTTACTCTGACAAGTTTGGACAGGAGAACGTGAAGATGATTCAGGATTCTGGACGGGTGAGATCATCTGCATTCATCTTTTGAAAGAAAAAAAAAGATCAAGGATCCACTACTCAGTGGATCCCTAAATGAAACAGAATGAAAAAGTGTTGTTTTTTTTTTTTTTTCCTTTTGATGCAGTTTATGAACAGGGACAAAAACATCATTTGACCTGGAGGTTGTTAATTAATGTAATTTGTTGGCAGTTTGATTGGTGCTGCATTGTAGCAGGAGTTCATGTCTTGAGATGATGTGCTTCCTCTATAGATTAATCCCAAAGACCTGGACTCAAAGTACGCATATATTCAAGTAACCCACGTGACTCCATACCTGGATGAGAAAGAGCTGGCTGACAGAAAGACAGAGTTTGAAAAGAGCCACAACATCAGGCGATTTGTATTCGAAATGCCTTTCACAATATCTGGCAAAAAGCAAGGTGGAGTGGAGGAGCAGTGCAAACGCAGGACGATACTCACCAGTAAGCTGCTCTTTATTAGCATTAGTGGTAATTCCGTTAAACAACTGTTTTGGTTTGTTTCTTTAAAAAATCTATTTCTCAAGCAATACCTTCTGAGAGAATAATGTCCTATAAACTTTATTAGAGAATGTATTTTATAGGGATTTTATGTGATAGACCAAAACAAAGTAGCACATAATTGTCATGTGGAAACTGATATGTGGAGGAAAAATCTGAAACTGTGGCACATATTGTTTTTATTACCTTTTGCGCTCAAACCCCTACAACTGATTTTATCCAGTTGGTTTCAGAAGTGCAGTAATCAGTAAACAGAGACCAGCTGTATGTGAGTTAATCTCAGTATAAATCCAGCCTGTGAAGGCCTCAGAAGTTTGTTAGATAGCAAACAGCATCATGAAGACAGAGGAACACAGCATACGGGTCAGAGAGACAGCTGTGTTTTGCTTTCAACATCTCAGGGATGTAAGATTCATAATCTGAAAATAATTTTTAAAAAGCCATTGTGTCACATTCCTGCTCACACGAGACTGTTTATTAACATTGAACACATTTCTCATTAGTCAATCACTGATTGCATCCGTCAGCAGAATGTTCGTGTTTATGAATAGAAGGTCTTGATTAGCTTTTGAACATGTCAGCTGTTTTTTGACATGTACATTTCCTAATCCCTATTACAGCTGTATTGTTTTATGGTGTGAGAGATACAAACGTTCAGCCATGTCATCTTATCTGCAAATATGAGTGAACTTTTATTTGATGAGCAGTCTCCACTTAGATGGACACTCAGCTGTAAAACTGTGAAACCTTATCATTTTGCTTTAATTCAAGCTTTTCGCCTCTTTGTGTAATTCCTGCAGCAACACACTGTTTTCCCTACGTGAAGAAGCGCATCGCAGTGATGTACCAACACCACACCGACCTGAGCCCCATCGAGGTGGCCATCGATGAAATGAGCAAAAAGGTGGCCGAGATCAACCAGCTGTGCTCCTCCAGCGACGTGGACATGATCCGTCTGCAGCTCAAACTGCAAGGCAGCATCAGTGTCCAGGTGCCCACTTTGAGTCCTGTCAAAGCACAAACACACACCTGTAAAAATGAGAGTATAATATTATGAGAAAATCTACACTCTCTCTATGGCAGGTAAATGCAGGACCACTTGCATACGCCAGAGCTTTTCTGGATGACTCGAGCGCCAAGAAGTATCCAGATAACAAGGTCAAGCAGCTCAAAGAGGTCTTCAGGTGAGGTGTAAGAGTCTTACAGTTATCTTGAGGCAATCTCTCTTGAACACATGCTTACAGTGTTTTTCTAAGCAGGCATTTTGTGGAGGCCTGTGGCCACGGCTTGGGCATTAATGAGCGACTGATCAAAGAGGACCAGCAGGAGTACCACGATGAGATGAAAGCAAACTACAGGGACTTGACCAGAGAGTTGTCCATCATCATGCACGAGCAGGTAAGCTTGGCGATGCTACTGCTCCTACCGCTGCTGTTTTTTTTAAACTGGATTTAACATAATAATGTAACACCTTTAACCTGCCTCTGAAACGGTCTGTGGAAAGCTCAGTAATCAGAGGGCCTTTTATATTGTTTTACAGAGCAATAAAGCACTCTCTGATAACATTCTCTGTTTTTTTTTCTTCGTGCTGACATGAGCAGATTTGATGGTAATGCAAAAAACATCAGAATGCAAATTATTGAGTTAATTGTTGGTCTTGCTAGACAAACACCGTTTGGATTTAACGTGTTAACTTAGTAAAAGTCCTGTCTTTAAAGTAGTTATAAAAAGAGCCAGGTCCAACACTTGATGCCGAGGCTCAGAGCTATCAGATAATAAACCGCTTTATCTTTAAACACCTGCAGTAAACAGGAAATCAACCTCACATAATTTATTTGAGGTTGATTGAAGCAATTTATTGCACAGCAGCAAATTTCTGCTGTGCAACATAATTGCAGCATTTGAGCTGTCAGAGCAATTGTTTTCACTATGATTGACTTATAAACAATACTGTTTGTCCTATGAAAGGGAGACAATAACCAAGAAATTTCACCTGTGGATGAAAGTATATTAATCAGTTTTTGTCCAACTCAATCCCCCCACTGCTCAAGGTGCTAGCTAGACCAACAGTCACTATTTGGCTTTTGTTATTTTGGCTTGCTGACGTTCGTACTTTCTGGCATGCGTGTGCGGAGTGTTTGGATGCATGTAAAGTATGTTTTGTTGTGTAAATATGCATCTAAATCTGTGTTCTTAAAAATGTTTTGTTTGTTTTATTTTCATTAGAGATGCATGAAACAAGTATGGTTCATTTCTAATATCTGTAATAATTTTAGCTTACATATTCCTTTTTTAAAATCTAATATAGAAAATCTAAAGTAGAAAAATTATTCCAACTTTTCTTTCTATCTTTCACACTTTTAGTGGCCATTAGTTGCTTCTGTTATGAGCATAGGTAAAGTCATCCTGTGTGAGTGAGAAGTTCAATGAGCAGTTTAAAAAAGCAGTGAATACATCAGTTAATTAATTACAAAACTTTAGATTAAAAATTTTATATTTTGAACAGCAGGTGCCCCAATCAAAGCCTGATCAATCGAGCAAACAATATTTTTTGACGCCCAAAAATCGGATTTCTCCCTGCATCCTGATAAATCTCTGTTAATTCTCAATATACTTTTTTTATTAGCAACTAAAAAAATGCTTGTTAGAAGTAATTGCCAGATTTTAGTCCCACATTTCTTCCTCTCTGGGTTTTGATATGAGACATTTATAATTTGACAAGTATACATATTAATTGTATATATACAAAAAAATGCTGAAAAACTTGTTCTCTTCCTAAATAAACAATTTTAAACAAACATAACATGACACGAAGACACAAAAGGGTGCCGCATCTAATACAATCTACTTTTTTTTTACTATTAGTCTCATTGTAAAGAATGGAAAAGATTCAAAACAAGCAGACCCCAAGTTTTGAATCTGTTGGCTTTTATTATGAGCTTTACGTTTTGATTTAGTTGTCGCTTTTCCTACCAGATCATTCCGGTGGAAGACGGCATGAAGAGCGTGCTCCCCGACTCGCTTCACATCTTCAACGCCATCAGTGGCACGCCGACCTCTGTCACCATCCAGGGCATCCCGCACTCGGCGTCAGTGATATAATCCAGTTCTGGATGTGAGCACTGTATGCTCACCATTGAGGCCAGCTTAGATCTGTCAGCTTATTGCTTGGAAGATGCTGGGACCGTAGATAACTCTGACTCTCTGTGTTGCACTCTGGTCCACTCAGACAACCATGATTTGTGACTCTGTGCTCAGGGTGGGCATGTGAGAGGCTAGGCCCAACAAGAAAAGTAACACTGCAGCAGAGACTTTCATCTGGCAAAAAAACACACTTTCTGTTGAAATGTATGTTTCACCTGTTTCTACCTAAAGACTGAACACTATTTCTATGGAGACATTCCTGTTGGGATTTTTAAAATATGCATGTCACTACATCACCCCGCCCCGACAGCCCCTAGTTGTTGTTTTCTTTTTTTTTTTTATCATGTTTAGTGTTTTTATGTACAGTATTTCACTTTTATAAGCCACTGTATTGATGTCTTGATAAATATATGCTGCAAACATCGACGCTTCTCTGTCTGGACATAAAGTTACATTTTCAGAAAAGGCTTTTTTTTTTTTTTTGCAAAACTCCTCTGAATTATTGTTAGATTAAATCTGTTTTTATTAGGAGGTTGTTTTTTTAGATGTATTTAAAGCCATTGCAAACAAAAAGTATATTCCAAGTTGTTTATTGATGTACATACAAAGGACTGTGTGCAATATTTGCAAAGCATCTTGCTGGGTGGAGATCAAACACTGTAATGATTATGTTCACCTTTTTGCCAAAGCGATGAGGTGTGGGGAAAAGACACTATGCCTACTGTGGAAGAAATATGAAGCTTATACTATTTTATGTTTTTCTTTTTTATTGTTTAAGAAAAATGTCTTATATTTGAGCAGCATTTTTTAATATTTAACACAAATCATTGTTCTGCTGTAAACAGAGATATTCCCTAATGCTTATCTTTTAAATAAAAGCACTCATTTCTTTGCACATGTCTTTATTTACTTATCTTATATTTTTTTACAATATTATTATTCAACTCCGGCTACAAAACACATGCTTTTTATGATGCAATGCTCTAACAATCTTCCAAAGGCCTTTGGAAGATCAACAGGCCCACACCATGACAGACCTGTCACCTTACTTTCTCACATTCTTTTTCTGTTTTACAGTAAAAACACTGAGGTATTTTTCTGCTCATTCTTCTGAAGATCAAAGTTAGTCTCAACTAACTAAAGCAACTTGTTAATATTAAAACTCCAGCTAAATAAACTTGTCCATGCTCAGCTTAGTTGGATTCTGGAGAAGAGCCATTTTACACAAATTGACATTTATTAAAGTAATTTCCTGACTTGTGGAGGTCAGAATTCATCTACCTTATTGTAAAGTATTGCTTACTTGTCCCATTTTGAAGCATGGTTATAGAAATGTTCCTCTGTGTCACATATTTGTTACATCTGAAAAAAAAGTCATATAGCAGTTAAAATTTCAGCGATACTTAGATTGCCTTAAATTAATTGGTGATTAATGTTTTCACAAAACGTCTGAGCAATATTTTTGTTACAGCAATAAAAAAAATACTTTCTTTAAGGCTTGTTACACATATTTGAGAACACTAACCAGTGAAATCTCAAGGTAAAAATATATTAGATGCTTTATCAGCTGCAGCTCATGTTCCCACCCTATTGCAAAAACAAACCAGTCAGAAGTGTAAAAGACAGCGTAAGGCTAATGAGGAGCAATATAACATGAAGCATTCCCACTCCCACCTGTCAGGAGAAAAAGATAAAGTATTGAGTGCTTGTGGAACAAATCTCAAAGGAATACCAAGGTGCAAGAGAAAGCGAGCGGCAGCCTCACTTAAACATGACTGGTAAGATTAGAGACAAATAGTACATATCATTTATAAGAATGTGTAGATGTATTACTGACAAGTCAAAGTAAAGTTAGTCAGTATTACACATTTAAAATTTTTTGTAGCTAAAGTAGATTTTTGCATCCACAGAAAAAGATGATCTCAAAAAGGAAAGCAAGGGCAGAGGAAAGGTAAAGTGGTGGTATTACTGTAGATAATGACTTTCAAACTGACTGAGGCTTTTTAGTAGTTAAGCATCAACAGTCTTAGCTGTAATGCTGGTCTTTTGATACACAGTGTATTAAAAATTGCATGTGACTTTTAGTTATCTTTGCCATTAGTATGGCATTTTATAAAAACTTTCTTTAGTGCAACTGACTTTTTGTATGAGTAAAAAATAAGAGTCAAATATTTGACCTTGTTTTATTGGCATAAAATATACTAATGCATCAATTGCAATGCAATAAAAAAAATCGTAACAGTATCATTTGGATTAACAGTTCATAATTTAAGATTTAATGTTGCATCCTCTGTACAAAATATTTTTTTGTGTTGACTGATCAGTTTGTATTTTCACTAAGCTTTGCTGAAGGGATTACACTACATTTGTTTTTTATCTCCTGAACAGTGTAAAGAAGTGTTTGGCTACCCCATCAGTATCTTTTTCATTATAGTGAATGAGTTCTGTGAGAGGTTCTCCTACTATGGAATGCGAGGTGAGTTTTCTGGGAAGTAACACACCAAACATCATGACAAGACTTTGCAATTACTTTACTTTTGAAAAGTGAAAAAGACTGCTGATAGATGGGCGGGACAGACCTTTCAATTTCAATTTTTGTCTTTTCTAAAAAAAAATTTTAAAAAAAGTTTTGTTAGGACCTAACACGTTTGATTACTATGATACTGCACATTTAATTAATTTTGAGGCAGGCAAAAATAATTTAAAAAAAAGACAAATCAATTTATGATTTTCAATTGGGTAGAAAGACTTATTATGTCACACAAATAGTTCCAGTTTGACCATAAACTTTGAACAATAGTAGTACAACCCATTTATTCGTACCATTATCTTTCTTATTTTGCCTTTTGTTTTAAATCCTGTTACACCTATCCTTTAACTCAAGTTTGTGATTTGAACCTATAATTATGGAATACAATAAATTGATATATTTATAATTGCGCTGTAGAAAAAGATATTATTGCCTCTCCACAGCTGTGCTGGTGCTGTACTTTAAGTACTTTTTGCGATGGGACGATGACTTGGCCATCTCCATCTACCACACCTTTGTTGCTTTCTGCTACCTGACCCCCATTCTTGGGGCCATTATAGCCGACTCCTGGCTTGGGAAGTTCAAGTGAGTGACTGGTTCCGATTTTATTGATTTCATTGTGTTATATTAATACTTCAGTGATTCAGTCAAAGAAGCACAATCTGAAAATGTTTTTTTCAATAAGGTACTTTTACATCAGCTTGTAATACTTCCACTAATCTTCATTATGTCTCTCGCAGTACGATCATCTACCTGTCGATTGTTTATGCGATCGGTCAGGTGGCAATGGCTGTGAGCGCTATCCATGACATCACTGACTCAGACAGAGATGGGTCTCCAGACAATCTCACCTTTCATATGTAGGTTTACATTTTTCTACATGGATAAATAAACTCTTGTTAGCGTAACAGCTGCCTCATGCACTCGTTCTTTCCCCTCACATTCAGCGTGCTGTCCATGGTGGGTCTCCTGCTCATTGCTCTTGGTACTGGTGGTATCAAACCTTGTGTGGCTGCCTTTGGTGGAGATCAATTTGGAGAACATCAGGTTGGAAAAACACGTGTACAGCTCCTATCTAAGATTTCAATTGCTTGATCTTTATTGTCAGCTTTCACTCTAAACGTGCAGTTCAAACATCCATAGTTCAAATTTTTTATTGCTTGTGATTCTTCCACTCTCTACCTCAAGCTTTATCTGCTTTTCTGTTTCCTGTAAACAAAGTTGGGCTGTAAATGATAATGTCATAATGGGTGCTTACTTTAATCTTTATGCACTAAATAAAAGGAAAGCCACTGCCAATACAGATTTCAGCAGCAGAAGAAACTGTCTATAAATTAGTTTACTATGCTATTTTATGAGCAACAATCTGCCTCGCCGGATTATACTTACTGCTAATCAAGGAAACATAACTGAGACCAGCACGTGTTGCTGTGGCTGTACATGATACCACAGCCTGTCAATCAGCTACCCACAGACCTAAAAGGCTGGTCAATCAACCTCTGTGTGCTGTGGGATTAATTACAAGTCATGCATTTGGTTCTGACCTGGTTAGCAATGGGCTGTGGTCGGCAATTTTGACATATGTCAAAGCAAAATTGTCATGTTTGAAGGGCAGCTTAGCAATTAAAATCTGACGTTTGTGTCAATGTCTCCACCATCAGCTTTAAAGAGGCACAGAAGGAAAAGCAAGCCGCAGCCTTGCTTTCAGCCTACTCATACATAAATAGTTCAAATTATGCTTATAGGTCAAATTAAATTATTGATGAAAGAAACCTGATTTGGATAAATAGCGACCAAAGAAACAGTAGAGGTAAAAGTGAAGAGAGGACATAAATAAGTAAAATTCAATATTAATACCAGTAAAACAGTTTTTCTTTAGAAAAAGAACTTTAATCTCACAAATAATAATAAAATTGCAGTTCTTTATATCAGTCCTCAACAACAAACACTTATTGTGGTTTTTATGCAGGACAAGCAAAGAAGAACGTTCTTTTCAGTTTTCTATCTCTGCATCAATGGTGGAAGTCTTTTGTCAACCATCATAACTCCCATCCTCAGAGGTACATGTTGCACACCTTTAATGGTCAAAAAGTGGAAATAAAAATTTCATAAACACTAATAAAATTTCAGGATGTAAGAGGAACTTTAAATTTGATCTTAACAAATATTTTTTGTTTCCTTTTACAGCTCAAAATTGTGGGATTTACAGTAAGAGCAAGTGCTACTCTCTTGCTTTCGGAGTGCCTGCAGCCCTGATGGCGGTTTCTCTCGGTAAGACTATTGAGGCTTGGGATATATACTTCCCACGTAATTGTTTAATGCACACTGAAAATGTGCATATTCTCTAACAGTGGTGTTTATCATGGGGAGTGGTATGTACTACAAAACTAAACCAGAGGGGAATATCATGCTCAAGGTGTCTAAATGCATAGGGGTAAGTCTTTTGCCTGTTTTAATATTCACATAACTTCCACTGACTTCTAAGAGCCATTTTCTCTCTAATTTCAGTTTGCAATTAAAAACCGGTACAGACACAAAAGCAAACAATATCCAAAGAGGGAGCACTGGATGGACTGGGCAGAGGAAAAATATGACGTAAGTTTTTGATTTCTTTGATTGCAACAAGATGTTCCTCTCTAGTAATTCTTCATTTCCAATTTGCTGCAGAAACTCCTCATAGCTCAAATCAAAATAGCACTGAGGGTTCTCGTCTTGTACATCCCGCTGCCCATGTTCTGGACCCTGTTTGATCAAAAGGTATGAATTGGAATCATAACTTCTCAAGACTGCACAATGTCCTTGAAGCAGAAGTATTGCTGAATTTTTACACCTCTGTTAAAGGGCTCAAGGTGGACACTACAAGCCACCACAATGGATGGGAATTTTGTAAGTTTGGTGAACGAAGCGGCATCCTTGTTTCATAGTTCCCAATAGCAGTGCATTCATGTTGTTGTCTATATATATATATTTTTAATTAATTTATTTATTTTTTTTGTTTGTTTATTTGTTTTGTTTTTTTCTCTGCAAGGGTCAATCGTCATACAGCCCGATCAGATGCAGGTTAGTAAAAAAGTTCACTGTGAAGACCCAAATTTATGTACTGCCCTCTGCAGGACAGAATGTTCATTGTGCTATTTATTTCTTAAAGACAATCAACCCCATCCTGATTCTGACTCTGGTTCCCGTTATGGACAGCCTGGTATTCCCTCTGATTAAAAAGTGTGGTCTGAACTTTACGTAAGTGAGGTGGCATATTTTATTTTTGCCAGTTGTCACCTTATTGTATGTTTTCAAAGTTTTTCTATCAGAAATAAAGTTCCTAGTTGAACAAAAAAAAAAAAAATCAAAATTCACCTGGGCTATGAAAACTTTAGAGCATAGCTGTAGATAATTTTTTACATTTTCTCCTTTCATGTGTGCAGATTATACAAATAAATACTAAGACTTAATTTCAATTCAACAGACCTCTGAAAAAAATGACTGTTGGGATGATTGTAGCAGCTCTTGCTTTCGTCTGTGCAGCTGTGATCCAGCTTCAAATTGACGTAAGTGGAGGACAAGTTGTCATTTTGTCTCTTCCTGGGACCAATGAAATTCTTAAAACACACAGCAAATGCTAGTGGGAGTTCTAAAAGCTAACTACTTTAACCTGACATCCAGAAAACCTTGCCTGTCTTCCCATCGGCGTCCCAGAGTCAGTTGAAGTTTCTTAACATGGGAAATACTCCGATTACTGTTCAGTTTCAAGAAAATCAGTTAAATCTTACAGGAGCTCAGGTATGTATCTTTTAAACAAAACACTTTTTGTCTTTTAATTAAAATGAATATTAAGTACTTGCTGCATATATCTCACACGTTTCTGATATTTTTTCCAGAGTGAAAAAATATTACATCTGTTTTATTCATTCGCAGGCCAGTGAAGAATACTTCACATTTGAAAGTGATCAAATTACGGTTTCAATCGGCAATCCTTCAGTATCAAGAGATGTTTCCCTAACCAAAGAGCAGCGACAAACACTTCTTATTCCCTCAGCAATCAATGATGACTGGCAACTGGTGAGAGACTTACACAAAATACTGTAAATTAAAGTTACACCATCCCGTGTATAATTGTTGAATTAATAAGCATTTACTACTAATTTTCTTAAGGCTTATGATCTGATTTACAAGCCACAAGAAGGAAACAATGAAATCCGGTATGTTTAACAAGTAATTCTTAATCTTCTTTAACAGTTTCATAGTTTGTTGAACAAAAAATATCTTGTTAATTGGGACAGCTGGCAAATATTTGTTTAGGTCCAATAGCATCAGTCCTGTTTAAATTGTTATAGCCGTTTGTAGATTTGGTAGTAGCTGTTCTTGAAACATTCTTCATGATTTTTATCCCATTTTAGATTTATAAATGGAATGAGTACACCAGTGAATGTCTCTTCAGCTGCAGTCCATTATGATCAAATTGGACCATTGCATTATTCAAATTACTCCGAGATAAAAAATGGAAGGTGAGGGACTTTATCCATCCTTTTAAGACATTTTGTTACTACAATGTTTGCCTTAGGTGCACATGTAAGCAGTGGTTTATTGAATATTTTCTTATGGCTTATGAAGGGCCACATTCACCTTGCAGAGTGGGTCACAGTCATGTGAATACAGCAAGGATTTTGGATTTGGAGGCTCATACACTTTCTTCATCCCCAGCACATTAACATTAGGACCAAACGTGAGTCTTAAGCTTAGTGATTTATGTTTTAAATGTTAATATTTAGAAAGTGCTTGCTTTAAAAAAAAACTGTAACAAAAAAGGAGGAGGAGGATCATCACATTTTATTATTGTGTACAGTATAACTTTTGAAGACTGATTTATATTTTTTTTACTCTACACCACTAAATATGTTTTTGTACCATGTCTTTGCCCTGCAGTGGCATTTCAAACACATTCATTCTTGTTATTAAATATTTTGTCACATTACAACCACAATCTTCAATGTGTTTTATTAGGGTTTGGGATGTAATATAGCAACATAAAGCGATGCATACTTGCGAAATAGAACTGTAATGAAACATGCAAAGAGTAGCATGCATTTGTATTCAGCCTCTTTTACCGTTATACTCCAAAAAATGGAAAATCCACAGTATGTTTTCAAAGGCCTCTTCATCCACCAGTGAACAATTTAACTTCACTGCAAACACAGCTATTCTGTGAAAGCTTCAGGTGTTGGATTTGACTACATTTGGTATATTTTTCTCTTAACTGTGTTTATTGATTTCAGTGTCATGAATCTATAACTGAGTCAGTGGACATTAAACCAAACTCGGTGCACATGGCCCTTCAGATCCCACAGTACTTCCTCATCACTGCTGGTGAAGTCATGTTTTCTGTTACTGGCCTGGAGTTCTCCTATTCACAGGTAATTCGTCCAAAATAAAACTAAACAATCTTTGTATAATGTTGTCTATATATTCCTATCTCAGAACACAGTTTGGGACAACATTCTGACCAGGCAATACTTTATGAAATCTGTTGCGAGAGGCTTTCAATAAATTTAACAAAAATTATTTAAATTATTATAAATATATTAAATTGCTGCAAGAATTTAGAGGCGAATTATGTAAGTCAATCTCTGATTATTATTTCTGTTTTTCCTTTTTGTTTTGTTTTCACTTTTAAATACCCCTTTCTTGTCAACAAGGCACCCAGTAACATGAAGTCAGTGCTGCAGGCGGGCTGGTTGTTGACCAATTCCTTTGGAAACTTTATCGTCCTCATTGTGGCAGAGATTGCAAAACTTCCCAAACAGGTAAAAAAAAAAAAAGAATACAATATATACAATACCAGCAACATATGATATCCACAAATATTTTTCAATGTCTCCCATGACTTTTCCCTTTCTCTTTGTTACCTTAAAGTGGACAGAGTATATCCTGTTTGCCTCTCTGCTGGTGGCGGTGTCCATCATCTTCTCCATTATGGCGAGTTTTTACACTTACATCGACCCCACAGCGATCGAAGCCGAGTTCAAGAAGAAACTTCATGATGATGAAGATGATAAGAAAGAGGAGCTGCAGAAATCAGAGTTTAAGATGGAGAAAAGAGATTCAGTTAGCAGTGACAATGGAGACAAAAAACATGTTCAAACCAGCATGTGAACTATAGCTATCAGAAAATTAATCTATGATGTTGACACAAAAGTAAGAATTTACAGTAGGTGTTAATTTGAGTTATGTTTATATTGTAATGCATAAAGGATGCTATAAGCTAACAAAGTCAGGCATGTCAAAATTTATTTTGCAAAAAACTTCAAATTAATTGATCTGTCAATTTTCTAAATATCAGAGTGCAACAGAATGTTCCTTTTAAGTCCAAGTTAAATCGACATAATTACAGAAAATTACTTCTTTCTTGTTTTTTTTTTTTCTTTTATTGCTTCTTTTATTGAAAAGATGTACCCAAAGTATTGGAATTATGATAATGCTTTACTTAAAAGTATAATGTTTTGCAATCTCTTAATATGAGATAATGGTTGTTCCTTTTGCTAGTATAAGAAGTTGGTTGTGAAACAAAGTCAGTCTCCTTTCTTTTATTTATGTTCATTTGGAGTGACTGAGATTTACTTAGGGATGACAGAAAAGAGATTCTCCAATATCTGGGACACTTGCACAATGAAACACAACTCTATCCCTAGAGTGTTTCTTTCCTCTCTTATTTTGTATTTTCATTATTTCATTAAAATGTGTTTACAAAATTTGTAAGAAATAAGAGTGTAGCCGTGGTATTCAGAGTTTATTGATAATGCTGCATTTTCTGGCTTTTTTAGTTGTTTTTTTAATCTTTTTCTTTGGTCTGTATTTTTAATATTTGCTGTTGTGCTAAAAATGTAATAAATATATTTAGAAAATATTGCACTGATTTCACAGGGCTATGATATACACCAAACAAATTTTGATATTAGACAAAAATAACCTCCACAAATACAAACAATACTTTTCAAGTAATGGTTTATTTTTAAAAGGGAAAAAACAATATCCAAGCCAACCTGACCATATGTAAAAAAAAATAAAATAAAATAAAAAACGTTATGGCAAACAATATGAGAAAGCCCAGGTGATGATGTTGTGGCTTTATAATCTTCTGATAGACCAGCCAAGATATCAGGAAGAAAACTGGGGTCCTTCAAAATCTAACTTGTATACAATTTCCAGATCCCTGAATGTGCCACATTAATCTGCTCATGCAATATGCAAAATATGCAAATAACATATTAACAAAGCCTGCAATGAATTTTCCAACTTTTTTGCAGATACATTTTTTTTAAATTAGAAGGTTATTTTGTACATCCATGCCAAATCCAGCACCAATGCATAACAAATACATAAAAAATGACTCCGTTTCAACCAGTCAATTGTAAAAGCTTAGAAGAAATTGTAAATTCATCCCCACAATGAAGGCTGAAGACCTTGTGAAAATACTGTCCGATGCTGATGTGAAAGGAGTTCGGCATTGACATGGGTAGCCATTCAGTGAGAGAGAAGCCTACACTCCAAAAGCAACATAGAAAGCCAGATTACAGTTTGCTACTGCAGCTGAGGCCTGAGTATCTCATACTCATTCTGGGAACAAATAATGTGACTTTAGTGTGCCTGTAGGGACTCCTTTGAATGACAAGCCATATATAGTTTTAATCAAAATATGTATGAAGGTTCATGTCTCTAACCATAAGAAATAAAGCTTAGTTATTTTGCACCCTGTTTCTCTAATAATTGTCTGAAAAGTAACAAACCCTCAGCTTCAAGGTGCAATGTTTCTCTCTCACCTGTACTGGCACAGATTTATTTGACAGCTTTGAGTTAGTGTTGTAAAAGAACTAGTTGCTAAACGTCCCGAGTTATGACAGCATTTCCATACATATCCCTCTGAGATTCAAAAAAAAAAAAAAAAGTATTTTGAATTGAATTGATTTTTTTTTTTTTACTTTAGTTTTATAATAAAAATTGAGTAATGATTGAGAAGCAGTTTGAGATTGCTATCTGTTAGCTAGAGTTAGTTCCTGTTAAAGCTGAGGTTGTGCAACACTTTCTGTTAGCTATTTTCCTTTAAAGTAAATTAGTTAACTGACAACTGAGCGCCTCTATTGTCTAACTATAGAATGATAAATGGGCTTGCCAAAACCTATATGTACGTGAACTCCCTTCCTTTAGTGACGTTTCCTTTAATGAATGACGACGTGTTCGCCGACTCCTCTCTGCTACTCTGATTGGTTTACATTTGGAAACGACATTAACCAAGATGGCGCCAGGAGACAGAGGAAAGTGATGCCAGAGAGGAACAACAAGCGTCGTAGCTGGCACAACAGTGTGCACATATTCTTTCTTTACGGCTGATTACAACCAGACTTGTGTGGCGTCTCCGAGCAGCCGACGTCCCGAGGAGCCGATGAGATCAAGCTACTTTGTCAACTGTTTGCTAACAAGCGGCTAAAAGTGGCTAACGTTTAGCGCTCTGTAACTGCGGAAGGCGAGTAAGAGAGAAGGCAACAGCCTCAGGCAGAAGTTCGCTTCTGTGAAAAGTAACGTCTCCATATCATACATTTAAACCAGCTTTTTTTGGGATTCTGGTGGAGTCAAAGCGGTTGTCAGGGAAGTTACGTCGTTGATCTGATAAGGTGAGACGAGGAGAGGCGTCATCTTTGCTTCTTTGACGCCATGGCTCACTCCCCTCTTCAGAGTGGACTGCCGGGGGTTCAGGTAAATATAACATAATGCGCTCAGTATAAGAGTTAAATTATTTTTCTTTTAATCTTGCATCTTATGCCTCTGAAGACTGCTATCTACGTGTAGGCAACGTCACCTTTTCCACCTCTGTCACATTTGGGTTTCACTGATAAAAAGTTATCAAAGTCCATTTAGGTTCCTGGTAAAATTGCCTCTCTTATTACTTAGTTAAATGCGGATTGTTCTTATTCTTGTCTAGATTTAGCCAAAAAGTATTTAATGCAACGTTAACCCTCCTTATCTGTTTTTTATTATTTTTTTCTTTGAATTTTTAATATATATATATATATATATATATATATATATATATATATATATATATATATATATATATTAAACTAGAGCAATCTGTGTCCCATTTTGAGTTTCTTTCTTTTTTTTCAATTTCATGAACACTCTAGCGTTGTAATTTCATTATACTTAATAGAGATTTTTTTCTCTGTTTAGTGCAATTCTCTAAAATTGAACCTTCAAAGTGTCTTACATTTTGTACTATAGGTGAAGATATTTATATGTTCTGTAAATCTATCACTTTGCATATATGGGATAGGAAACAAATACATTTTTGGCAACTTTTTAACAACTTAGCACAATAATTTAAATAGATCAGAATCATTCTTGATGCCAACGTGGAAAAAAAAATCTAATTTACCTATAAGGGACCAAAAGAAAGTCAGCTTTGTTTTAGGTTTTTATTTAAAAAAAGACTTTCACTGCTATAATTGACATTTGTAGTGTTCAAATTAGAAAATCTGTGAATATTTCTGTAAGGTAAAAACTAAAGTTAATTTTGACATGTAATATTTTTTTTCAATTAGGGTTGCACCTAATTGCGCCTAATGAATACTTAGGTGAATGAATACAAATTTTTCTGACTCTTCTTCTTTTTCGTCATCTAGAATGCCCCAACATCGTTCAAGAATTTTTGCATCTCAGCCTCTAAAAATAAAAATCAGGTGTGGGCAGTGAAGAAATTAAAATCCATTCAATTGATTACAAACATTTTTAGCATGCAGAATTTGTATACATGGCACTTAAAATATAATATACTAATAAGTATTGTATCCATTCAGTTACTTGCACTACAATATTGCGCTACAGTGCTATTGCGATATCGAGCAGAATTTGATATATTGTGCATCTCTACTTTTGAGCATTTTTGTGCCCAAGGGTCACAGGTGGCCCCAATTTATTTAAAATCGGAATAAAATTTGCACAAAATTTGGCCACCATAAGCATTGCTGCCTATTTCAATACATTAGAAAATCTTTTTTCAGTTGTTTTTAAAATGTGTGTACTCATTAATATGTATCAATTTTATGCAATTAGTTATACAAAATAAAAAAAGTATGATCCTGATGTGTTGTGTCCAAATTGGACATGCTGGTATGAATTTGTACTTTATCATGACTTATCATCACCTTTATTAAAGACTCAAGTAAGTGTCTTTAATAAAGGCATATTTAAAAGAAAGCAACTAAATAGTCTTGTCACTTTCTGCAATGCATATATTCACTTCAGATTCAGATTTATTTGTGTCTCAAGTGGGTAACATCAGCTACTTGCTGTAACATCTGTTACAGCAAGTATAAAAACTAAAAGACAAAGTATCAAAGTTAAAAAAATAAATAAAAACAATAAAACATACCAAAAAGGACATCAAATACAAATCAATGCACAATAGGAAGAGTAGTAGTATATATCATTGTCAACCGATAGTTGCTACGAACACTAACATTCAGGTGTGAGTCCTCCTACCCTGTCCTGCATTAAAAAGAGAAATTGCTGTAGGAACTAAAGAGTGCTTGTACCTATTGCTTTTTACACGAATAAGCCTGAGCCAGAGGACAGAAACTGGAACTCGGCATGTAAAGGATGACGGCTGTCGGCAAGAATGGCTTTAGTTTTCCTTATGATCTATTTATTGAACAGTTCAGTAAGTGAGTACTGTTCAACTCCTAAGATCTTATTACTAGTATGTATTACTCTGCTAAGGGCATTTTTTGACCTGATACTAAGACTTCCAAACACAGATTCAATATATGATCTTTAAAACCGGATCATAATTTACTTATCAACCTGAAACTTTGCAAGCTTTCTTAAACAAAATAATCTTTGCTGGCCCATTTTTTTTGCAGGTTCTCTGAATGGTAGGTAAATTTGAACTTATTATCCAAAATAGTCCCAAGACATTTGTAGTTTTCTACTGTCTCCACTCTCTAACCTTTAATTGCTGTTTGATTTGTGTTATGGGGCTTCTGTCTAAAATCAATGCACATGTCCTTTGTTTTCTGTACATTTAATAAAAGAAAAGCATTATCACACCAGTCAACAAATTTCTCGACCACAGGGCGATGGGAATGTTCATCATCATGTAGAAGGCTAACTACCACTGAATCGTCTGCAAATTTTAATATTATAATATTACCCTTACACTTTGTGTTAAATAAGAAAAATTTGCATAGAGGCAAACATTTCTTTTTTCTTCATAGCTGAGCAGCTCTAAGCCACCATGTTGATATGAACAGCAACCTGTTAAAATGCTATGTCCAAGTTTGCAAAAATCACAACCAAAACATCACTTTTCTTTAAAACATCCCTTAATTTGTATTTATGTGCACACATGTTATAGTGTGATAGCAGCTCTTTTGTAGTTTGTCTTTCAAAGCGTTGCTTAGTTGCAGTTAAGGTTTGTTCAGCGTCTGTTGCACTTTGGTTTTCTGACCATGTGCACCAATCAACCACAAAGTTGATTGGTAGAGAATCAAAAACGTGCTTTTAGAGCGACCTTCAAGCAGCAATAGTTGTCCCAGCAAACCTGCTGACTGTGGAAGCAGCAATTGCATTCCAGTGATACGTGAGCTTTGATCACACTGTTATTTTTCCTGTTGTTTATACAGAAATCATGCTCAACATTATAAATTTCATCTGGATGACTGATCACACCAGTGTTGTGGTAGCTTTGTGAGTTTGTTGTTGTTGCACTGCTTAGTTCTGCACCACGCTGCATTTTCGTGTTGTAAAGTCTTTCAGTTCAGCATTTCCCTCTGCCAGCTGTTCAAAGGGCCGTTTCTCATCCCGCCTTCCTTGTTGATTTGACCATCATGCATTAGCAGTTTTACAGGAAACTATTCTCACAGGGCCCAGGCAGTAAAGCAATTTAGTCATCGTTTTACAGCTAGAGCTAGGTTTTGGAGGTAGTCTGCTTTAAGTTTTCATTTAAAAAACTAACGCTACTTTACACTCTAAATTCAAATTCTTGCTCTGTAGTGCCATGTTATTAATGCTTTGCAACTATTTTTGCTAATTAACAGGTCTGTTTTGAAGGCAATTATTCCCACTCTGGAGCTCTGCAGGGAAATGAGCCATTTAGCTCTGTCAATAATTTAGAATGCAGTTCCTCTGTTTTTGTTTAGCCTTTGCTTTGGAGGCTATTAAGCCACGATGATATATGTATGTTATGTGGTTTTATGATGCAAATATTACTCATAACAGCAGTTCGGAAGTGAGGAGAATGTCACTGCATACAGATGTCAAGGTCTTATGTGGTTATATTAGCCTTGATTACAACTAGTAGGTAATAATCATATCAATTTAAAGTTGTTAAGCTTTGCTTACCTGATGCAGTTATTCATTTTTATTACCTTGTATGTATAAAGTTTCTCACAAAAATGAATTTCTAGTGCAAGAATCGAGCTATTGATGTCTATTAGCTTAGCTATAAAATATTTAATCACAATTGATTAGCTGTATTGACTGCACTGATGTTGCACATACGTTGTTTGTGTAATTCATCACAAATACAAACGTGGTATGAAATCTGTCATCCGGATGGCAAGTGCTTGACTGAAGTGGTACAGAGTGAACATGTACCAAGGTGTGAGAGAGTGAAACTTGAACTGACTCCCATCATTATACAGTAGTAGTATAAAACCACGGGACATCTACATTCTGTCCCGCATCTCGCTGCCTCCACAAAGACATGGTGTTTTTATTTTAATTTTTTACATGGAGTATAAACAGGTTATTAATGATGATCAAAATCTTTTGTTGCTGATTAAATGAAAGATTTGGTGCAATTATACAAAAAAAATTAACCTTTTAAGTTGGAGAATAATTTTTAAATGATTTATCTGGAAACTAAAAGTTAAGACCTTTCTTTTCCATCTTCGTAGTTGTTGCCATGTATTTAAAATGAATGTTACAGGATTTCCCAGGTTACCTGCAGTAGTACTTTCTAAAGAATGAAACTTTATTTGTTGTACTTGCATAACGGGTTCATTTAAATTGCTTTAAGATATAATTACAAATATCTGCAAGCTGATTATAATTTATTAGCTAATTTTATTGCCGACTTCTCCACACTTATGTGTGGGATGTCGTCCAAAAATGGAACTAGGTTTAAGTGGAGTAGCTTTGTTACATTGGTTCTGATTTGTTGTTTTTGTAGACTTGAAATGCTTGTTTTGACAATTATTTCCTCTGTCCACAGCATCACTGTCCTCCCACAGTGACTCGTTTAAGATATTTTGATTACATGAGTTACAACAACATTTCATTTCTCTTTGGGACAGATTAAATATTTTTTACTTTAATCAATCTCATGCTCAGATGTCAGATTTTATTAGTGACAAAAATTATTTACAGCAGTTATTTCTGGTATTTTGCAGGTCTTTCCCTTGAGTTGAGCTTAAATTGGCTACTTAGTTAGATGACAGTTTTTGCTATATAAATGATTATAGTCAACTGCAGCAGCAAACGATGTTCTAACTAATTTTGATGATTTTTACACAATTAACTAAATATAGGAGGAGTTTACCCTGTTTTTAGATAAACAAGAATGAGTAGGAGCAAATATACACTTCCACATGTACCTGGTACAGACACTTAAATATGCATTTAAACTTAGGTTCCCTGTTTCCTATTGTTTGAGTAAAATTTAAGTGTTTTCTTTCTCTGTGTGTGTTTTTTATTTTTATTTTTTTCTAAGAATTTCAACGCCGATCCAGAGGAACTTTTTACCAAGCAGGAGCGGATAGGAAAAGGCTCCTTTGGAGAAGTCTTTAAAGGCATCGACAGAAATACTCAGAAAGTTGTAGCCATTAAAATCATCGATCTCGAGGAGGCCGAGGATGACATAGAAGATATCCAACAAGAAATTACAGTGCTGAGCCAATGTGATAGCCCCTTTATTACCAAATACCATGGATCTTATCTCAAGGTAAGCTTTTATGTTTAAGGAAGCACTTGTAATAGTCTATGTTCAGCAAGATTGACAAGGTAATGGTGAGTTTCTGCACGCCAGAATAAGCTATGTTGGTCAATAAATAATTGAGAAGGATAATGGAGTAATTGCCTTTGAAATATGGCACAGATACTTGGAGAAAACAAGTCATAAAATCGGCTGACTTTTTGGACTGTTAACGCTGCGTTTTAGAAGTGCTTAAACATCTGAAAGTTGTGGTACAGACTATTGCAGTTCGGGCAGCATTCAGACTCTCTAAAATTAGCAGTAGGGCGGTTACAGAAGCAGAAACTGTCATGTTCAAGCTTCCCTAAAACTGAAAGATTATTAAAGCTTCATGGTTTCATTTTGGAACTAGTGAATTTAGATATAATCTAAGCAGCAACAAGAAACAAACAAATGCGTAATTGCAGTTGCTGTATTGACTCCAAAATATTTTCTAAATATAATATATAATTTCATGCTACACTTAATGGAGCTTGGAAAGCCTCTCAAAGCTTTTACGGTGCTGCATAAACACCAAAACTGGAGAAAAGTGCTCCATTAGCTAAACTGCAGAGTGCTGCTGAGTATGGAAGAGAATTAAGGCTTTTGTGTGGTATTTGTGCATTTATTAATGCTTGTGCCTCACAAAACTTGGTACATCTCTGTTATTGCGTTATATCTACAAAGATAACTTTTTTTATGCATGGTTATATGGTACTATATATTCTGCACTATTCCTCTTTGCTATTCTTATTTTGTGCGTTTTGGATATAAGTTATTTCAAAGACTCAGATGTGAAGTCTTTTTAGAGTTTCTCATGTGAAAATCACATTTCAGAGTACCAGCACATTAGAGACCCAATCAAAACTGTCAGATGACTGATTACCCCGTGATAATAACTCAAAAATAGTCCAAATAGTTTAGATGTATTTTTATTTTTTCCCTACTTATGGAAAGTTTCTGTTTATAGGTCTGTGGTACATTTCTATGCTAAAGAAAAAGATATAAAACCTCAGATATTTCACAAAGAGATATTAACATTCATGGAAAAACCTTACATAACCTTGTATTGAAGCAGAAAGTACGGCGGCCCAGTAAGAAAGGCTTACAGTATTCAATTATGCTGCATGAACTGATTAGTATTATTGCGAGGGAACGCAAAAGTATTGCGAGGGAATGCAAAAGAAAAAAATTTCCCCATATCTAATTGTTGAGTTAAAAGGGGTGCAAGGCATTTAGCAGAAAATTTGTCACTTTACCATCTAACTGATGAATTGTTACCAAAAAAAAGCATTGCTGTTGTTTTATATACAAAAAATTAGTCTACTCATTTTCACAAATAATTGAAGTTGAAATGCAAAAAAAAGTTGACTGGAAAACAAAACATGAGTTTACATTGTTTTTTGTCATAAAATACATAAGAAATAAGTACAATGACTTGTTTTGCAGTTTTTGCAGCAAAGTGTTTCTTGTTGGTTTTAAATTTTGGTCACTAAGTTAACCGTAAAACAGAAGAAGAGCCTAAAAATCTGCAGTAATGGGTACAATAAGGAAATGCTGCTCTGTCTGAAATGACAAAAATATTCAGTGCATCAAACTACACTGAACTGCTAAATTAGTCTCACCCATCAGCTCGATTAAACAGCTGGAATTATCAAACAGGGTGCCAAATATTATTAAGAGATATCAGAATAAAAGGGCTTAAATAAAAAAAAATGCATACTTTTCAATTTTGTGATTTTAATCCTTTATTGCTTTCATAAAATATCAATAAAATATATAGCATTTTCTGGTTGTACTATGACAAAATGTTGAAGGGTTGAAAATTTTTTTGCCAGGAACTGTGCCTGTTTTTTGAAAGCAGAGCTTTTTCTGTGATTGGTTTTCTTCTAAGTTGATCATTGATCAATTTAAGAGAAAACTGTATTCAGTAATTGTCATTCTTACCTTTTTCTAGCTGTTTATTATGCATCCTTAACACCTATGATATGATAAAAATTTAAAGTTTTAATTCAAAATTTTCTGTTGCATTTGATATGTATACATGTTAAAAAATATCCTACTTATTCCTCAGGGTACAAAATTATGGATTATTATGGAATATTTGGGAGGAGGATCTGCTCTGGATTTGGTATGATACTAATTGCAAATTGATTACCAACTTAAAACAACTTGGAGAAAAATACCAAGAGAACAGTTCATACTCCTATAGCACGGAGTCACAAACTTGTCTCTCTGTCCCAGTTGGAACCGGGTGCCCTGGATGAAACACAGATAGCCACAATCCTGAGGGAAATTCTGAGAGGGCTCGAGTATCTGCACTCTGAGAAGAAAATCCACCGAGATATCAAAGGTAAATCTAATAAATGCTTTGCTCTGTGTTTGAACAGTAATTAGTGTCATCTGGTCAGCATGGTGCCTATTATCCAGTTTTATTGCTTTAGTGAGTTTAGAATGCGGCGGCATCAGCGTTTAGCAGGAAGTGCACAATAATTTCTTCGCTTTGTGTCCGTGTCTAAGTCTTCTTGCCGACGGTGCAATCAGATAAAAAAATCAAACGCTTCTTCCGACACATTATGTTTGTTTTGTCAATATTATTTGTAACATTTCCTAGTAAGAAGTTACTAGTTTTACAATCGTCCGTGCTGCTAAGGTGATTGAGACACAACCTGGCTTTTTTTTTTAATTATTATTATTATTCTGTGAGACTACTGCACTGTTTTGCTTCCCGGAGGAGTAAATGATGTGTTTTGTCTAATTAACTGCTATTTTTAGCTGCCAACGTGTTGCTGTCAGAGCAAGGCGAGGTAAAGCTGGCGGACTTTGGTGTGGCGGGTCAGTTAACGGACACGCAAATAAAGAGGAACACTTTTGTTGGAACACCTTTCTGGATGGCACCTGAAGTCATAAAGCAATCTGCCTACGATTCAAAGGTCAGTTAACATGATTACAGTGTTGAAACGCAGACCGGAATTCAGTTACATCGCTGCTGTAAAAGATAAAGTGCAAATGAATCTAAAAGCCTTCAGCTATCAACATTAAGGCAGCTTGCTGCTTAATTCTTTCTAGGATAGGAAAAGACTTAAGCATTTTCATTACTCTTAATGAAAATTAAATTAAATTTATCTGACACGTTAATGGATTTAAAACCTTATCTTTGCATAATCTGCCTATTGTGTATGTTTCTGATATTAAATCAGATGAAACTTTTTTTTCTGTTTCAGGTCAGTAAGGATTACTAGAATTTGTTTTATTTGCTAAATACCAGAATAGTAAGATGTATTTTGTTTTTATTATTATTATTATTATTATTTGTTTTAGAGAATTTCTATTTACTTTCTTCGATGTCAGACAATATGCTTACTATACAGTTTGACTCCAGTCACTATTTGTCGTCATCATTGCTGTAGAAAAAGAATCTTATATCTGATAAAGCGTCAGTTATAGTGATGAGTGAGCTGCGTTCAGCTTTCATGAGCCAGAAAGGTTTCAAGTTTGAAAAAAGGTTTTGCAGCAAATGTGCACAAACACAATGTCTCAGCATCTGAAGAGACCAACACAGGAGCCACTTAACGTTGTTCATCCAGGGACTAACAGACAAAACCTGCTGAATGCAAGACATGAAGTTAGACACTTTTTCTGTCAGCTACATTCTCCAATCCATAAACATTCATAGAAACTTGAAGAGATTAGTTTGAACCTGTTTTTTGATTAAGGTGTTCAGCTTCATTTCTGCCCTTTTTATTGATATTTGTCTTTGTGGACACACATAGACACCAGCATTATCCACCAGCATAATAAATTAAATAAAAAAAAAATAGATAAAAAGTAAACATTGAAGAAATACAGTTAGGGATGTTAAGTTTCCAATATTATACTTTATGTATGATAACAAAAACAGATTTTTTCTTTGGTAATAGCAAAGAAGAAAATAACTTATTTCTGTCGATTTTTCATTCAATCATATTTGACTTTTACAACACAATCGTCTTCCTTTTTTTTTTATTCCACTCAGTTTATTAAGATAGCACCAATTCACAACACTTTTATTCACATTCCAAAAAATACTTTTAAATTCATTAATAAGTGCTTTAATGTGTTTTCAGTGCATATTTGTATTTTATTTTGTGGCAGGCCTTAAGTGGGAAATTTTGCTGTAAGTGATTATATTTAGTAGATTTTTTTTATTTTTAGAAAAGATGAATTAATCCAATAAAAATTTGTCAATATGAAAATGTGTGTCTTAGCATTTTAAGGTGGTTGTCAATACGGTGGTATTTGGAAATTGTAGTATTTACTGACATGGTGAAACATTTTTGGGTCTTTTGAGTTCATCTACAACTCAAATCATTTTACCTTCAGACAGACGGTTTATCCACCATAATTATGTAGAACCTCTGACCTTTATATTATATTTATTGTGTTAAACCACAATGAAGCGTTGTTCTTCTGTTTTTACCTTCAACATTTCACTGATCCCCGTCAGCTTGTGTTGGTGCTGTAGACGTGTTTTCTGGTCTAAAAAGGCCCCAGTGGATATTTTTGGAACAACCACAACATGAGTCAGTGTGGCTCCTCTGCAGCTGCTGTATCACTGTCTCCTTTTTAGCGGAAGTCTTCTATCCACTAAGTCATTGAGTGTAAATGTCATTTCCCAGTGTGTTGACAGACCGATTGTCAAGAGGTTTTTCTCTCCTTGTGAAATTCTCCTATTTTCCTTGTTTCACAGGCAGATATCTGGTCATTAGGAATAACTGCTATAGAACTGGCTAAAGGAGAGCCGCCCCACTCTGAACTTCATCCTATGAAAGTCTTATTCCTGATCCCAAAGAACAATCCGCCGACACTGGAAGGAAACTACAGTAAACTTCTGAAAGAGTTTGTTGAAGCCTGTTTAAATAAGGAGCCTAGCTTTGTAAGTTTCAACAGCCTTGCTGTTGCGCAACAGTTTAGAGACCAAAACTTGAGAAATAGATCCTTTGAAAATTCACTGCTGTTTGTGTTTTGTTTTTTTTCTTCCCACAGAGGCCAACAGCCAAAGAGTTGCTAAGACACAAGTTTATTGCGAAGCACGCCAAAAAGACGACCTATCTGACCGAGCTGATCGACAGATACAAGAGGTGGAAGTCGGAGCAGTCGCGGGAAGACTCCAGCTCCGACGACTCGGACGAGTAGGTTCATCGTGCCACCTTCCAGACGAGCGCGGTCGTACTAGGTACCCTGATGTGTCTGAACCTTGCCTCACTGCAGGGAGCTGGAGGAGGGCGGCAAATCTAAATCGAATGACAGCTGGATCTTCGGCACCATCAAGGACCACAGTCCGGTTGAGGAGTCGCCCCCCGAGCCCGTTGAGCTAGCTGAGCCTGCAGAGCTGCGGGTGCAGGTGGAGGCGCAGGAGGAGACTTCAGAGAGCTTGTCGTCACAGAGCTTAACATCAATATTCTCTCCATTGTTCTCTGAGGTATTATATAATCAATAACTTTCTTCTAATGAAAATAGTTCTGTTGAACATTTGGAATAATTCAAACTTCAGGATTCAAGCTCAAACTGGATTTGTGTTTTTGATCTGTTTTCTGTTATCAGGTTTGGGTAGGGATGCAAAACAAAACATATTTCCTCCAGCTCCATTTCCTGCAAAATATAAATCTAAATTTCTCTGTAAAAACTTCTAATTCCTTATGTAGGCTGCTCTGCTGATAACTTCTGGAATACTTTCACCCCCCAAAAAAATACACGACATTTCTAGGATGTTTGGGGTCACACCTGGTCAAGTGTATTTGTATAGCAAATACAATCCGGCAACAAGTCGGTTCAAAGCAACCATTTGTTCAAAAATGTGAAAAAATGTCTTCAGAAATAGACTAGAAAAAACAAGTCTGCACTTGTAAAGTCGAAATTGTTTTGTGATCCTGAAACTTAAATTAAATCCACCTCCACATACATATGTATGAAATTCAACAACAAAAAAATAATTAGACATCTGTTATTGCAGTTAAGAGCAACGGGTAATGGAAAGCCAGAAGCTGCAGAGGAGCTGAGGAAGGCCATTTTCCTGGCAGAGAACTTTCACCCTGGCATCTGCGACTCTCTGGTGGCCGAACTGCTGCAGAGACTTCAGAGGTAAGTTAAGATCATGCGGTGCAAAACCATGTGAACCTTTTTCAGATTTTCTCCCTTTAGAGCTACAAGAAGTATAAGTGGAAGGGAAATGGTGCATGGTTTTCAAAGGTTTTTTTCCAAGTGAAAATTCAAAAGACATTTATATTCAAACCACTGTATTCTGATACCACCTAAACAAAATCCATGGCATCAAACTGTCCGCTGAAGTCTAAAATTTTGAAAATATTTGCAGGCATTATGGAGTTACTTTTTTTAAATACTTTTTTTAAAAATATAAATCCACTGGCCTCAGTTTGATTATGTTTGGTTTTACTTTAATCTGCTTTTTATTTGTACGTAGTTATGTTAAAAAGAGCAAGAAAAACTTTCCAAATAACACAACACTTATTTTGTTTTTGATTTTCTACAATTTTGAAGTATTTCTGTGCTGTCAGATTTTAACAAAATGCAAAGAAAAAAAAAGAAATTGGCCAAAAAAATTTACATCTCCTGCACTGAGACACACATCCTCATTTCTCAGCTGCTTTTTTAGATGTTTGTAGGAAGGATTCACAAGTAGAAATACTTTTTCCCAAATTTGTGCCCAATTACATGTTTCTCCTTCGCAGCCTTTTGCCACCTTATGAAGAGTTTTGTGTGAAAATCTTATATAAACCATCCTTTAAAACCTTAAACCATTTGAAGTCTCTTCTGATTAGGATTACCTCTCTATGATTCTCTCCTCTAAACCTTTTAAAAACTGAACATTTTAGTGCTTCCATTGTTTGTGTAGTTACAAACAACAGTTCTCTTGCCATGTCTTGACTTGTCTTGAGTTGAAACCTTTGAAATCTGAATGTTTTGCTCTGACATCTCCCAGGTTTTCTGTGCCGCAGGCGGCCACCGCCCAGTGACGGCCGTCGCTTCCCGCCTCTGTCACTGCTCTCCCACCCCAACGGCAGCAGTCAGATCTCCTCTGGCCTCCTCAGCTGAGATGAATTTTCTCCCACGAAGGCCTGCTTCACTCGTTTGGCTGAAGCAAATACTCCTGGCCTCCTTACCGTGTGTTTATCTGCTCACAGAGCACCAGAGGGTTGAACACAGGCTGGTCGGCGGCTGCTTACCCAGCTGCCAGCTGCTTTCCGATTTCCCCTCTTTCTTCCTCTTTCTCAACCGTTTTATTTTTAGACTGGAGTTAGTGATCTTTCTTTTTTCTAGCAGGCATGTGGAGTTTTTTGTTAGTTTGTCTTTTATTTACAAAAGTTTACACTCTGTTCCCTTTTCGGAAGAAAACCCCTTGCTTAGTTTGTTGTGTGCGTGTGGTAGTGAGAGATAACGAGTGGCAGCGTTCTGTTGAAAACTCAGGTATCCTGCTTTAAGTAGATTGGGTCGTCTGGGAGACGGAAGGAGCTCTTATGGGTGGTTGTACAGACTTGTAAATAAGCTCATTTCTATAGATTGTTGAAAGTGTAACAGGGCAGTTGAAACAAAATGGCCAAATGCAAAGTATAGGCTGTTGGGTAAAGATTGCCTTGCTTCTTCTTTTGTACATGAGTATTTTTTTTTGTTCTCGTCTCCAGTTTAAATTTTCATCCCTCCGCCGTTGTTTTGCCGCTGAATTTCTTGACTTTTTTTTTTTTTTTTTTAAATTCTCACTTTTTGCTGTGGCTGTAATGTTGTGGTAGAATGTAAAAGCTGGCTGGGTTTTTAAAGCCTCCCCAGTTGAAACACTGGATGCTGTTCCCAGCCTTCGTTCCTGGAGGGTGGGCTTTGTCGACCTCATCCTCTCCTGTTTGCTGTGCGTGATTGCTCAGAGAAACTGAGGTTTCGTCCATTCATTCCATTAAAATGGCAGTGCCATCATCTTGTTCATAAATCAGCGGACTCTTAGTCATCCTAGGAGCTGCACTGGTACTTCCTCTGGGTACCTTTTTAATTGCACTTCAAGTATAAATGCCTTTACTAATAGCAAAGTAGCCATAAAGCAGTAGCATGACAATTGCAGTATTTTTGCAGGAATGCGCCGTATTACAGAGTGAGGACAGTCGACTGGTCAGGCAGTGAGGTGTTTGCCTAGTTGTTTATTTGCATTTGGACTTGATGGGAGGTTTTCATACAGGCACATCTCAACTGTATTAGAATAAAATAATTGAAAAGTTCATATATTTTAATAATTTGAAACAGAGAGTGATTTTTTTTTCAAATTTCTGCTCATTTTATTGGTTATGGCCTTTTGTGAACGGAGACCCGAACATAAAATTGAAATATTAAAACTTTTTTTTTTTTGAAGCAGAAATGTAAACAAAAACATTTGACTCTTACACTTCCCAGCCTTCTCAAGACTAGTTAGCTTGATGCTTGTGCACCACACCTTTTCCTTCCACTAAACTTTCCATTAGTATGCTTGTTTACATCCATATGTGAAGGACCAGCTTCACACATATTCACCCTTCATGTGGAGAGGCTCACTAACTGGATAAATATGTAGGACCAAAGCATGACAAACTGAATTCTGGATCTTTTGGCCATATTCCATAACCATCAAAATTTAAAGAAATAAACCATCTCACTCTCTGTGATTTGATTCCTTATAGTTTTGATTTTGTGTCTAAATAAACTTTTCGATTCTAATTTGCTGAGGGGTGCCTGTTGATGCTCAGTGAAATCCCACATAAGATAAAACTGCTGTCACGTGTAAATATTAGGAGGCCAGAGACCAGCTGCACTGTCACTACTGTTCAAAGTGATTGTGCACGATAGTGTTAACGGCACAGAGCCCATAGAGTGACCTGGGTGGTATGCGTTGTAGCATACTATTACAGGATGGAAAGATTGTCCAGTCCTAAACAGTGATGAAGCAGCCTTATAATGTTTGTGATGAATGGGATCAATATTATCAGCTTTAAAAAGGTTGGATCAGATTTCTTTTCTCTTTTGTTTCTCGCTTTTGTCTTTTTGTTTATGTTTTTTCTTGTTGTTTTTTTTTTTTTTTTGCATTAAAATGCGTATGCGGTGACTCTTGGTGAGAAATAATAAAAGTATTGCTTTCGTTTCTTTCCAGGAAACATGTTGAACAGTCAGTCTTTAAAGTCATTTACAAACCATCGCTGTCGTCGTTGGTCGTCTTTTCTGCACAACAGCAGTTGGTCGACTGCTGTTATGCTCTCCTTGCCATGAGGCGGTGTGTGTGCACAGCTTACGCTAAAGGAATAGTTCCTAAAGTTTAGGATTATTCATACTTCTAACAGTTTTAAAGTAATTGTTTAATTTTACGAGTCCTAACATAAATATTATATTTATTTATTATTATTATTTTTACATGTTAAATCTAAATCTGCCAGGAGTATGAATAATTTCAAGGTAAACTATAATTAAAACCTTTGACCTGGTAGCCTAATTGGGATTTTAAGATTTTTCAAAGGAAGAACTCTGTCCCACCGTTATTAAATAGTCATGGTACAGTTAAATGCAATCCAAAGTAAGTTCTGGTTTGTTTGGTAAAATCTGGAAATATAAACCTTTTAGTCATGTATGAAATTTTGAAGCAGCGTCAGGATTCAGCATTTAACCATGGATTTATTAACTTTCTGACTTAAAAAATTACGTCCAGCAATTTCATGCATTTCAGAGTGAGTCAATATTATAGTTTTTAGTTCCGTCAGTGCTGGTATTCAGTGTCTCGGTGGGCATGGTGTGTTATGAGGTTCTCAGCAGATCATAAATAACCTTAAGTGACGAAATATACCCACATATTTACTGTAAAAACGGATAACATCATAACTTCTTAAACTCTAGTTTTTAAACAGATTTTAAAAACTAGAGTTTTTAAAACTGGCTCTAAAAAGACCAATTGGGGGTGCTCTTTTATTTTCCCACATGATTTTCAAAGCAGCTGACCTTCTTTGTGAGGGGAAAAGAACAGCAGCAGGTGTGGGAGGGGGAACAAACCCCAGTCACTGTGGCGCAAAGTTAACTCTTTAAAACCTTGACATACCATAGGTACCATTAGCCTACTCATCATGCCTTGGTCTCTGTTATCAGCCAGTTTTGCCAGTGGGACCATTTGACCAAAAGCTCCTGGGTTTCCTAGACTGAGCAGATGTTCCTTTAACTTTGAAATTGTGCCTTTGAAAAAAAATGGTCAGTTTTATTTCAGGTTCCATAACTGCGGCTCTCAGCTGGTTAAGAAAAATGCGCCAGTAATGATGGAATGTTAGAAATCAGCAAACCAGATCAAAAGCCACAAGTATAGTTTAGCTTTGTCTGTTTCTGCTGTTCTGCAAAGTCGACTCGTCTTTTTTTGTTTTTTTTTGTAAAATGTGCCATTTTACCAATTTGCCTCTCTGATAATAAATGTAACATCATTTGCACCTTTTCCATGCATCTCTTTTTATTTGTTGCACTTTCTGGGGTTTCTTTAAGTTTTGCGAGAAGTGGTACGACTCAATATCTTTCAGTCAAACCAATTTTTCTGTTTTTCCTGAGTTGTATGTAGGAGCATCACTTCTTTATTAAAAAAAATCCATTTTTTTGTAGCTTGGGTTATGATTGTGTTTGTTTCTTTTAACACTGGAAAACAATCATTTAATGTGTACATTTCATGTGGTGTGACTTTGCTGGCAGTTTGCTTATTCACGGCAGTGCTGTTGGATTTATCAAATGCTGTCAAATGATTAAGAACAAAAATAATTAAAGATTGTTTGAACGTCTAAATTTTTGAATTTTTGTTTTACTTGTCTGCAGCTTTTTATTTTCTTCAGTGCCTTTTTGAAAATTCACACTGATTGTATTCTGTAATCTTAAAAAAAAAAAACGTTTTTCAAAATGTTAGTTTGAAATTGGTACTAAATTACTACAGCAAAGAGATGAAATATATCAGCCGTGTCTGAAGTGTAAAGCCTATTTTCCACTGATTTCACTTAAAGAAATGTTTTCAACAATCATATTTAACCATGGAACTGTAGGGATGTCAAGAACCTCTTATACTGCTGAATAAAACTCTTCTAGAAGCTAAAGTTGTGAATTTACCTAAAAATGTGTTCTGTATTTATTGATGATTCAAACTGAAATAAATATTTGTAGACTTCTAACCTTGAAATGTCATTTCTATCCAATCACTCACTCTCCAAAGCAGGATTTTGAAAACGACGCAGAAGACAACTTGCACCGTCAGGATCTTGTGACATAACACTGCATGTCAATAAATGACACAGGTTGCCCTGCAACCTGCAGGTTGCCAGGGCAACAGAACAATTAAGAGTGGTAAATTAACCTAAGGTGCCTATTTGGTGATGGTGGGAGGAAGCAGAGTTCCTGAAAAGAATCTGTGGAAGTACAGGGAGAACATGAAAGTGCCACCCAATAAGAAAGTCCAGGACCTCCTTGGCTCAAGACCAGAAAAAAACATAAAAATCTATCTTGAATTCTTCAGAAAAAGTAATTGCAGTCACAAAGATTTCTGGGAAAACATTCTGTGATGGCATTTCAGGAAAGGTGATCATACTGACAGTAAAAAAAAAAACGTGATTATTTGGGGACGATTTGTTGCTTCATGAACAATGTACTCTGTTCTCAGGCAGAAAATCCTGAAGAATGTTTTGCCATGAGGTTGTGGCTTAAAACTAAAGAGCCTTTGCATTACAACAGGGTAATGATCGAAGCTACACCAGCAAGTCCACCTCTGAATGACAAAAAAGGAAGTTTAACTGGCATAGTTGAAGTCTAGATTGTCACATTGGTCACATTTGAAAAATGAGTTGTGCCTTTTTTTCCGGTGCTTTGAATTAAAGTGTGACAAAGCATCAAAAAAACATAAATCTGTAGGGAACCAAATATTTTTTCACAGCAGCATGACCTTTGGATAAAATCCTCACTTTGTATTACTTTCAGCTGTTTAAAGAACCACACAGACATTTTGTTTTTTCAGCAAATACCTCACAGCAAGTTTTATTTATACATCCAAAAACAAAACAAAAAAAAAGATCAGATTTCTCACACTATATACAGATATTACATACAGTGTTTGTACACATATTACATAGTTTGTACACAAGAAAAATATACATAAAAATGTAAACTTTTGTATACAAAAAATACCTTAGACAAGTCAAACAAGGACCAATAACAAAAGGTGACTAGATTAGCTCGTCCTATCTTTAAAAACAGTAATACAGTACATTCAATGAGTATAGGAATATCATCAGCCATCTCTGAAGTCGAGCAGTTACATGTGCCTGCGAGCCCTGCTGGAAGGATGCCGTACTGCGTGGCTTTGTCTGGTGCGGCGACTAATCTCATGCCTCGTGGTTACAGCAGTGTTGCCACACTTCCAACCGTCACTCTTAACCAACCTGATTTTTTTTTTTTTTTTTTGAACGTGGTAATACCAGAGAGAGAGAGAAGCCTCCGCATCTCTGGAGGGGGGGAGGGTGGGAGTTCTCTTTGGAAAAGGGAGAGAAAAGATCTGGGCTATCTCACAGCTGGAAACAGGTGGGGGTGGGGAGGATCTGGTAATTATGTCATAAAAGATGAAGGCAAAAATAAAAAGGGGAGGGTAAAGAAAACACCAGCTTCTACCATTCCTGTGCAAGTCTACATAAGAAGCAGTGACGCATGTGACCCGACATGAGTCCAGTAGGTAACTACCGCCTCACCCCCGCGCCTCCTGATGTTTAATAGCTATCAAAAACACGACAGCGGGCACGCGTTGATCCCCCTTCCATCATTTAGCCATTTGATAGCTATTAAAAACAAGACTCACTCCACAACGTGCAGTCGCCACTGAATACATTGCAAATAACTTCAACCCATTGCTACTGAAGAGTTCACCAACAAACCCCAAGTTAGAGACTTCTATGCTATATACCAAGTTTTCAACAATTTGTCAGTTGCTATTGTATATATGTATAAATCTATCAAAAGCAAAAGTTACACTATTGTGTAGGTTAGGGGAAGAGGTGTGGGGAGGCTTTTGTTTGCAAAAAATAAAAAATAAATAAAAAATCTAACACCAGACCCCCAGCTTTGCATCCTATAGCTTAAAAATCACTTTATTCAGCTTTACTTCAGACGTGCAAATTACACCACTCACATAAATGTATTCAGTGCCATGCAAAAGTATTCACACCCTCCAAACTCTTTCCCAGATTGTCATGTTGAAACCGCAAGTTTCAGTGTTTTATTGGGATTGACCAGCACAAGGTAGTGTATAATTATTAAGCGAAAGGAAAACCATGCATAATTTTCATGATTTTTTTTTTAATGCATTTGTATTTTTAAAATGTGGCATGCGTTTTTATTCTGCCCCCATTATCCTAACACCCCTAAATAAAACTCATTGTAACTCTCTTATGAGTTTTAGGATAAATTCTGGAAATGTAGGTACAAAAATAATTTTGTTCAGAACTTGGTTTAATCATCTAAATGTTAAAGGGCTGGGTTATTAAAAACATTTATGTTCAGCTTGATTTTGGCTCCAAACCATTGCAAAAACACTAATTATCTTCATAAAAAGAAGAGAGATTAGACATCTGGTGTAATCTTGCTTTGAAAAGTGAACTCAAGTACAGATGGCAGATGAGAGGAGCTGTGAGACGTTCAAGGCGTGAGTACGGGTTGGTGCATGGCCCATACCAAACATCCGGTTTTGGACGGAACCATTTCATTCCTGGAAAAAGTCGGGCAAGAAATGACCAGTACTGCAGGGGAATCCAAGGAACCTTGGTTGATTTGTGTGGAAACAGTTGGGTTTCAAAGATGCAGACAAAGATGAAGAACCGATGATATGCAAGAGTTACTGAATGCAACAAATTTCCTGATTTATGAGCAACTAATGATGAAAGTAGATGCAAATTTCTGGACTATATTTTGCCAAATATTTTAGTAGCTGCACTGAACATGGGAACATTTGTTCAATAGAAACAGCTGTAATTTAGAATAGATATCATAATGTAGCTGGTTCATTGATATGTGTATGCAGGCAAGAAAGTTTATTGTTTAAGTGTAGAAGATAGCTTCAAAACTCAAGCAATGGTTTTAATAGTGACGATTTTATAATGAATCAAAAATATTCAGGTTTATAGTTGCTTTCAAAACTGAGCTGCCTTGGTAGGGAGGTGCTAAAAGGCTGTTTTGCATCTTTTTTGTGCATTTGGGTAAACGGAGATCAGCTCTGATTCAACATCTGCATCACTTGGACTGAATTTACGCTACAATGAAGCTGTAATCTTTAAAACGCATCAATATCTAAAACGGACGCAGTTTCATCAACGTTGGTCCAGTTCTAAGGTGATCTAGAGGCAAAAAAAGTAACATGGACATTTGTAAAAATATATATATATTTAATGAAGGTAGATTAAAATGTCAAAATAAATTGAAGTTAAAAGGTTTTAAGAGAAATGCATATTTTTATATCTAACATGATGGAATGAGGAATAACATTTGGAAATATTTTCCGTGTATCTCCAGGTTTAGTAATTGATATAATCAAATTCCAAATGTTTCCAGACTCAGTAGGAACTCGGAAAGCTGCAAACCTACCAAAACATGGCCGTCCCCCTAAACAAGCAGGGTGGGAAGGGAGAGCGTTAAGCAGCCAAGAGGACCATGGTAACTCTGGAGGAGCTGCAGACATCCACAGCTCAGGTGGAAGGATGAGGTCCAACTATTACAAATGAACTCCACAAGTATGATGTTGACGAAAGCCTGGCAAGAAGAAATCCATTTAAGTCCTGTTTGTAGGTTGCCACAACCCATGTAGGGGACATAGCAACAATGTGGACAAAGGAGATCTGGTCAGGTGAGACCAAGATGCAAGTATGGCAGCAAACATACACATCTTCACCACCATAAAACACGGTGATGGCAGCATCAAGCGTTGGGATCGCCAGAAGAGTTAGTGACCATGACCTCTCAATCTGTTAAAAACGATAGAGGATTTAAGAGCAAAAATGCAGTCAGAGCTACAATGGAAGAGTTTAGAAGTTTAGATCAACGCATAATCTCGTGCCAGAATGGCCTACTTAAAGTTCAGCACAATCTGAGAATCTCCTAATATCCTACAAAATACATGCAAGTTAGCGGTTGAAACATGACAAAATGTGAAAAAGTTGCTCATAAGTTATGATAATCTCTGCAAAGCACTGTACTGCGTCTTCAATCTGCGAATGAGATTTCCCGCTTTTCCAAGCCAGTGAAGACCAATGTAGATGTGGATCAGGGAGCACCTTTTGAGAGTAGACACTTAAAAGCCCCTGCAGTTACCACCGCCACCATCATCCACCGTCGCCTTGAGAGTTAACTCTGGAGAAATAAAAGAGATGGCCTGAGTAAAAACGGTCGTAAAAAAAATCTGGAGTTTCTGAGCCGCCGACGCCAAATAAAACCTGATCCGGCTGGTTTCAGGAAGCGGAGCTACAAGCAGTGACACCAGTAAGAATACCTCACAATCCTGTGAGTGATGGTAATGTGTTTTTATTGCTTTAAGAAACTATTACCTTCAAATGTCTACTAACCACTCACAGTGCCACAACCTACGGTGAGGTCAAAGACTGTTCCACATCCGGGCAAGCCAACAAATGAGCACATATGATATATACCATATAAAAACAGCTGTTTAAAAGTATTTTGGTGACTATTAAATCTGACTGACCCAATATTATGAAGACAGTTAAATAGCTTGAAACATAATGGGTTACAAAAACGTCACAATGAGTACTCTCTTCTTGAAACCAGAGTGTATAAAACAGAGGGGTGGGGGGATGCAAATGGCCATCTGAGAAAGGCAGGTGCGTTTGATCGTTTTTAAGAAAACCGGGCGAAACAAACAGAGCGGCATCTGGGATTTCTGAGCACTGGTATAAATAATCTTTGTAATGTCCATTAATTCATCACATAATCTAACCACAGCCCCCCCCCCTACTGACAAAATGGACTCACAGCTACTTAAAATCTAAAAACCATCCGGCTACAGGAAGGAAGAAAAAAAAATAGAAAAACAGAAAATCTGAGATTGTGCAAATTCATTACCAAATAGTGCACTAGAACCACATTGCACACATAAAGCAAATGAAACGGGTTAATCGGAAGCCGGTCGGCGTTGAGTCCGCGCGGCCATTGCCGATCATTTACTTTGCGTGAAGGGTGGCGTGGCGCTGTTGGCACTTGCAGTGGTGGCACTAACTAGCGAGAAGCCGGCAGGGGGCGCCGTGGAGCTGTGACTGGGCTGCACGTCTTTCGGGATGCCGCTGTGGGAGGCCAGTTGATGGCCGAAGGCCGCGCTGAACTGAGGGAGCTGTTGCTTGGGCTGTGTGGGGGTCAACAGGTGATCGTGTGAGGAGGAGGAAGAGGAGGATGACGAGGAGATGGGAGGAGCTGTTAACCCCGTCACGGCGCCCTGAGGCATGGCCGACAGAGCCGCCATGGGCTGCAGCGTTACTGAGTGAGTAGTGGCGGGTGGCGTGGATAGCGAGGTGGTGATGAGATGACTCTCTGACCTGATGAGACTGCCGAACTGCGCGGGGTCGGCGAGAGGGAGGGGCAGGTTGTTCCACGTTGAGCGAGGCGTCCCCGGAACACCTCCTATAGGAACCTCCAGCAGGAGGGGGGTGTCCGTCTGGAAGGAGGTGGTGTGAGGGGAAGATATGTGGTCGCTGTACGGGGACGGCACGTGCTCACTGCTGTAGTGGCTGCCTTGGGGGGACGACGCCGAGACCTCCGGTTTGGCCAGGATGTGGGAAGTGTGCGTTCGAGAAAACGTTCGCTCTGTTAAGGAGGTCTGCGTGAGCAGGGCGATGCTGGTGGTGGCCGCTGCCACAGAGGAAGGGGATGTAAGGCCGGAGCACGACGGAGGGGGCTGGTTGGTCGGCTGGGATGGCGAGAAGTGGTCCCCGGTGGTCTGCAGCAGGTTGTCCTCCAGCTCCAGGCTGGTGAAGTTTTCAGCAGGGATGCGGGTGTTGAGCAGGTCCCCCATGCCGCCCGGCTGCACCGGTCCGGGGAACATGGCCATGGCCCGGTGGTCCACCGCCTCGCCTGCTGCCAGCTCCCCCATGGACGTCAGGCACACCAACGACTCGGGGTAAGACCCCATCGCCTGCAGCGCACGGACCAGCTCCTCGGCCTCCTCCGTGGTGGGCAGCAGCTCGCCATTCTTTACTGCAGAAACATTTAGCACGTTCCACAAGTAAATACAACAGTTCACAGGTTTCTACAGGTTCCAACAACTCAAATTTAAGACTTTCTAAGGCCAGTATGAATGGAATTTAAGATTGTATCGCCACAGAACTGTACGAACTTCATCCAACTGACTGGCAATAAATTTGCACTTACCCAGGATAGACGCAAAAAAGCTAGCTAGCTAGCAACCGTAAATTAGCAGCTAGTTAATGGTATCCTCAACTATCTTGAATCACTAAACGCAATGAGGACATCTTAGAGTGCAACTAAAACTTTTATCTGACAGTAGTCCTGTCAAGACAAAATTAAAGACCTGAGAAAAGCACATAAAGTCCAATTTAAAACTTCAAGGATTTTTTTTATCATCACATTAGCTTTTCTTGTTTGTGTTTTGAAATTTGGACTGTACACTTCTTTATGTGCAGATAAAGAAGTCTAGTACATACATAATTAAATACAATTTTAATGAATTTAAGACATTTTAAGGCCTTCATTTTATATAAAATAGTTTAAGATTTTTTAAGGATGCATTGATACTCTGTAAATACAATGGTTTGATTTGAATGTTCTAAAGTGGCTTGCAGGAAAGGAAGGAAAAGAAACAGATGGAAGGAACTTTAAGACAATGGGGTTGAGATATGAATACAAATATTGTCTTTCCTTTCCCAAAACCAAACCCAGAAAAAATCACCAAGTTCACCGAATGCATCACAGATTAGGGAGATTTCTCTCTTTGTACAAAATCAATCACTGTGTCGAACCTTCAAACAGGTCGAAATCCTGCAGGTCGTCCGATAGCCTTGGTAACACATCGGCGAAATCGTTTAACTCCTGGTTCAACTCGAGGTCATTTGGAATGTCTGCCATGTCGTTGGTGATGTCATCAGGAAGCTCGTCGGTGCTCAGGTCTGGAGTCGAAGGGCTCCTGCAGCAAGAGGAGAAGTAACACCATGTAGCCATGAAGATGCTACAAAATAAAGAACAAAGAAAGTTTTACAGCCTGTTTTTGAAAATCTTTCCTAAGAGGCGGACCTAATGGCAGCCTGCGAGGGCATCACAAGGCTCGTTAAGGGCATTCCCAGGTTGCCCTGCGGCAGCGCGGGCGGGATGGGCTTCTGCGGCCTCCGCGGTCCTCTCCTCCTTTTCTTCTTGTGTTTTTTGGTGAGCGCTGGCGGTTTGGTCTTTTTTCGTGGCTTTCGCTGCTGCTGCTGCTGGTGCTGCACTCTCCGGTTTCCGTCCCCGCGTAGAAAATTGTCCTGAGCGAAATAAATGACAGCAAAACAGAGAGGGAAATAAAGACAAGAGACGGATTAAATGGTGTCCAAACAGCACATTTGCACACTTAAAGCTTACATGGTAATGGTTGAATGTTAATTCTGTGGCAGGATATCAATGCATGTTTATGCAGAGTAGGAATTACTTTATTACTCTACAAAAATTGTGGATCCACAACAGATTAAAACTTGTGCAAGAATATGATATTCATGCTAACCAAAAGTGTACACCACATAACACTTTTTTTCTAATCCCCTGGAGTTAAAGTAGATATTTATTGTTTTATGTCAGTTAAGGTTTTTTTTCTGTTTGTTTATTTATTTGTCTTCAAAATCTAAAGTTTGCATACATTTCCTCAGTATTTCGTAGCTTTGTCTTTGACTTGGGTCAAACCTTTTGGGTTTCTTTCCACAAACGTCTCACAACAGTATGTAGCTTCTGCACATTTGTAACAGAAACTGTAAAGCCATACAATGTTTTTCATACTGATTTCTCACAATGTCGCTGACATGTTTTGTATCAGCTGTTGAACTCACCATCTTTTTGGCATGCTCTTCGCAGAGAGGCGTCTGGTGCGTAATGTCAAACACAGGGATGGAGCACTGTTGACCGTCTGCAAATTTGGCTGTGCAACTAGCAAAGAGCTGCTGAGAACGATTCAACAGTATGTCTGCAGAGGAGAATAAAGGAAAAACGACAACAATATGCTGGAAATAAAACATGCTACAATGATACAATGACACATTTCGATGAAGGGGAGTAAAAATGAGAATTGCATCCATTATTCTGAAACTGTAGCATCCAGCTCCAACATAGAGTGAAGCAGTGCAAAGGATACGCTGAAAACAGTGTTGAGTGAAGGGCAGAGCTCTGTTGCTGCAGCTCTGGCCCTTGGTGGAACCCGTGCAGGTCACTGCTTGTGTGCTCTGTGGCCTTGCTGGAGGCGCACTGCAAAGACAAAACACTCTGGAATCAGCAACCGACTCTTTTCTGTTAACATGATTATAAAACATTTTTCCTTGGCCCAGCGTGAGATTACCATGAACTGCTGTGAGAGTTTCCACCCAGTTCCTGGATCAGTTGCCCCGCGCAGTCAGGGTTGTTGCTGGCGGCATGTAGCAAGGCTTTCCGAAAGGCGTAGCGGTACCTCTTCTGGCGGATGCTCGCCCTCTCCTGTCGGCACATGTGCTTGTACTTCTCCCGAAGGTAAGAGCAAAGCCGAAGTAGACGTGCTCTCCGCGAAGAACCACCGTCGACTTCCAGCCTTAACAAGAAACCAGGGAAAGTCATCACAGAGTGATAGTAACACAACATCTGGTGATGGCAGATAAATCGGTTTTATTCATTAATTGAACTTTTGGGAAATGTATTTTCTTTTCCATCAATGAACTCTTTAGTTCAGAGTAATGTCAGTCCAGGGATTTTATTTTTAAGCCACTTTGCTCAGCCCTATGTTATACAATATGGTTAAGCGTTTAAAGATACAAACCCGTTCTCTGGTCTCCACGAATTCTGAAATGGAGTAACCCTCTCTGCATCCTCCTCTTTGTCATCGTCGTCATCGGCACTGTCTTCTGACCAGTCCAAACCTGGAACAGAACTTTGTAGACAGGCTCATCCATCTCAACAAGCTCTTACAAGTTTATAACTACGAGCTACACTGTACTGATGTCGAGTCGAGCAGAAAGGGCTGAGCTTTTCACATTTTTTTAGCTGGAGATGCATCCTTTGCTACACTAAAAGAATTCTGATATTGAATTCTAGGCAATAAAATTATTATTTTCTTAATTTAAAAAGGAATTAGTTTGTTTACTTGCATCTTTTAATGTATTTCTAATATTTTATAAGATGGGCCTCAGTGGTTGAATAAAATATCTGCAGAATGTGCTAATTTTTTATGCAATTACTCGTTAAAATAATCAATAAAATAAGCTTATTAGTTGCAGCCCTAATGCAAAAACCTCTGTTTTTAAACTTTAAGACAAGTCACCTAGATGAGAGAAGAGGTCTCCATGCTCCTGCTGTCTCTTGGCACAGAGCTGCACCAGGTGTTGCAACCTGACGAGGCAGTCGGGAGATGGCGTGAAGGCGGTGGGGTGCATGACGACCACGTGCCTCTGATTGTTACTGCCAGCATCCTTGCAGCAGACAGGCGGTTGAGTAGCAGCAAAAGGCATTTTCCTGCTGAGCGACGGTCCAGAATGTTGCCCTGAATTGGGCAATGCGTTTGCAGGCATCCCTGGAGGCAGAAAGTTGACTGTCTGAGGTGGTAGTGGATTGCATAATAAACCCTGCTGCTGCCCTGGGAAGGGGAAGGACGTCACGCCGGGCTGCTGAGGCGGATGGAGGAGGCCTTGCGTCGGCCGCGATAGATGGGTGTTGAGCGGCGAGGAGGGGTGAAGGCGCGGAACTGGCGACGCCGTAAAGTGCTCAGGAGTTGGCTGGAAGAGTTCCGCGTCTTGGGAGAGTTTCTGGTTGAGCGCCAGCCGACTCTGTAGCTTCTTCTTGATGCTGCTCACCTTCCGAGGGGTGCCCACCTCTTCTCCATCCGTTTCGTCTTCGTAAAAGGCAAAAGGGTCCAGGAGTTCGCCGTCAGCGAGGGGTAACAGGCGCAAGCAGGGCGGAGATGGGGGCAGTTCATCTATGCCGTTAGTGGCTCTCAGAGCTAAAGAGGGCACCGTTATGTTGAGAGCCACTGACTCCAGGTGAGCCCGAGGACGCATTTCCTCTAAAGCATCGTGCTTCTTCTTGCGCTCCTTCTTCGGGATAAAACCGAGAACCTGCAGGTGGCTGTTGCAGTATCTGGTAAATAAGAACACATCCCCCAGATACTCATCAAAAAAAAGAATGCTATTTTTATATAGAGAACTGAATCACATGTGCCACATGTGCACTCATTCAAAACCCACCTGCGATCCTCAGACTTTGGGATGGGGTTGGTGCATCGCTGACTGTTGTATTTTGCCACATATTCACACTGCTTGAAAGGAGCCGTCTTGTCCTCCAGAACGTGTCGGATGCAGAACGCGTACCCATTGAGCCTGCGCTGCTTGCACAGCTTCGGACTGTACGAGCACAGCGGCTTATTGTCCACCTCTGAGAAGTGTATGTGTTTGCCTTCATACATCACGTGACTCTTGTCCTTGAAAACATCAGCTGACAGGACAGAGGAGGAAAAACAAAATCACAACTCCAAAACTTTACCACCATCCATGCACAACAGAGATAAATTAAAATATTCAGTTATTAATATGCTCAACCACATTCTTTTGCAAAAAATTTATACGCTTTGCATTTTTCACATTTTGCCTTGTTCCAGCTGACGAACATTAATTGTATTTTTCTGAAACATTTTGCAATAAACCTTGTAAACATGGTTTACAAGTTTTTGCTCCAATAAAAACTTCATAAACACTGTGGGGTACATTTGCAATTCATTCTCTGACTAGTAATTTTCAACTCTTGCCATAGACTCGAATTGGATTTGGTCTGAACTTTTACTAGGCCATTATAATGAATATGCATTGGTTTAAACACTTTCCAACAGTATTTAGACCAATGCATACAAATACTTTCCTGTTGGTCTAAATAATTTGCTACAGCGGAAACAAATTGTCCAAATTGATCGTAACCTTTGCCCCAGTCTCAAAACTTAGCAGCTTCTTAAAGGTTTTCTTCCAGGATCCCTCAGTACTGAACCATGCACATCCTCCCTTAACTCTGACCTGCTCCCTGCTACCTGCTGAAGAAGTCTATCCTCTCAGCATAATGCTGCCTGTCACATCCATGTAGATGGTGTCTTTAGGATAATGTGCAATATTAGTTGTTCACCACACATTGCAAAGGTTTGTTCCATCTGACTTATTCCACATGTTTGCCCTGCATCCTACATGGTCCAAATACAAATGCACTCATCAACTTTTAGTTGGTTTTATTATTTTACAAAATGTCTACTTCAACTTCACAATTATGAGTCATTTTGTGTTACATAAACTTTAAAGGTTACACTGGGGTCAGAGATTACAACATGATAAAAGGTGAAAATGTCAAGGGGATGTTTATCAATAATAGATGGAATGAAAATAGACATTTTGCATATACAACACAATGCATTTTCTATATATTGAACAGATTTCTTCTTGTTTTGTTGCAACTTAATAAATACTGTGGATATCTAAAAATACAGACATTTAAGGAAGTCAAGTCAAATTCATCTAAAATACTGATTTATTCATTTCATACTCTGATATTTTATATGTAAACACCACCAAGTGAGAAATTTGTCTCAACCGTATGTGTAATTTCAGTGCTTGTTCAAAACTTATTGAAAGGGAAACGATATGATGGGTAGACGAAGCAGACAGTGACTTCCAAGTGAAGTCAATGTCGAAGAAGCACGTGTTATCTTGGTTATAATGACAAATTATATATTTTTTATTTATAGCTGAGATATTTAAAAACTTTTGTTCTAAAATAGTTGTGAGCTTCGCTACATCTGTATTAATATAAATTACAATTAGACACAGTGTAAAGTTTAAACTGTGCTCTTTATTGTGGATAAAGGCTTAGAGGCGGGGAAATAAACAGTGACTAATGTTAGGTTAGCTTTAACTACTAAATGAATACCATTAGCGTGCTACATTAGCTTAGCGAACGACGGGAGGCGCTTAAACTTTATACAGTTATACTACAAACAACTGTATATCTACTATTTACCTATGTCTCATTTTTAAAGTATAATCTTAATACTTGTCAGTCAGATAAACTGATTTTTTTTACAAGGACTGAACAAGAAAACCTTTTTTTTTCTGTTAGCTAACAAAGCTAAAAACACAAATTAGTAGGCGGTAGCTAACCAGGAAACGGAAACATATTCAAACAGAGGTCTATTTCCAGTTTAGATTATTTCGAAAAAATAAAGCATATACATAAGATGCCAGCAACAGCTTGTCGGACCCTATTTTACTCATTTATCGTAATGCAACAGAAAAGATTTATGGTCAAATACTTTCAAACAAAGGGTATACATACGAGGATTACGGCCTGTTCTGCCGAGGCCTCCGCAAAAATCGATGAGTTATAGCCACTGTTATTACATAATGTGGCATTTGCAGGCTGTAAGCAACCAAAACCTTTACATTATGTATCTTACTCCTACTCTAGACGACCAGAATTTAAACATTATTATAAAATAATGATCAAATGTATTAAATAGTAACGGCCTATTAACCTCGAAAAGACGGCGGCCTCTAGTAAATTGCCAGTCCGACTGAGGGCCGTGTAACGCGGCGCACTCAGAAATCGATCCCGATGCTGCTCACGACTCCGCTTACCTTGAATGGGTTTGGGCTGTGCACGATATTCGCTCCAGATAGACGGCCGAAATGTCTATTAGAATCAGCTAGGCTACTCGGGCATCGATATTCCAGGTAGGATAGTAACGGCGGTCTTCATCGAGCTCGAATTTTCTTGAAATATGGACCCATGTAAATATAGGCTACCCAGCGCAAATTACAAGCCGTAGGTAGGCTGCTGAGGACATTTGTTGGATCCACAGCAGACTCCTCACAGCACCACTACAGGCACTGCGGGGACATGACAACAATCCGCTCAACAACAACAACCTCTCCAACCATATTGGAAATTTAACTTTGTTAAAATATCTACAATGTGCAACTATGACTGAATGAAACAAATTATGGTGTGAATGAAGGACAGTGCAGTACACGTGTTCGACACTGAAACAAATTAGTCCGACAGAGGACAAAAATCCACCTGGACTCCGACTATAATCGTCCACATGAATGAGTTATCAGCCTCCTGCCACACTGTTGCCCCGCTGTTCACTAATGACAGATCCAGTGTCAATCAGATACAGAGCCTCCATCTGGAAAACTTTAGTAGGTGTAATTTCAGTACACTTTGAAAAGCAAAAGTTTAAATAAATTTGAAAAGATTTATTTGACTTGCTAAGAAATTTCAGTTTATTTTGAACACTTTTCAAAAAATATATACTTAAACTATATACTCTTATTACTTTATAGATTTCAGGATATCTATCAAATATGAGGTGATATTATTCACTCTGCACAGAAAAAGGTTAAACAATGACATTCCATTACAGAACATCTTCAGTGATGTGCAAAAAAATATCCATCTAGAAAAGTGCAAATGTAGAAGTTGTGCGTATCATTTGACGGCTATTTGTTGTGCTTCAGCAAATGGCTGGCTCTTCCACGGCCTGGGCTCCCTCTGTGACAGCTTTCACACATTTTGCCATGGTCTGGGAGGCTCTGCTTATGGGATCTGTGGGTACAAATTTAAAGCAGATTTTAAACTGCCATTACAGAATGGAAGAAAAGTTCTGAAGTGTATGAAAAGACATATTCCGAAAAATATATATATACATAATCTATTCCAAAATTGCTCACATGATTGAAAGCCATATTTCGAATCCACAGCTTAAAATAGAGATTATGTTTGTATTCTTAATAACACAACAATAACACTAGTCCTTTTTTAAAACACACATTTAGAAAAACAGCTAAAACATGTTTAGAAATTTGGTCTGCTTTATTTGACATTACTGCAACTCTTAGAGAATTCGTTCAAATCTTCTCCGTTATCAATAAAATAAAAATAATTTTCCAGCGCTTTGAAGCTTTGAAGGAGACCTTGCTTAAACACTTTATAAGGTATGCCCAGAAATTTCATTTAAGAATAACATCATCGCTTTGCGATAACTTCAAAACACCGACTTAGTCCTTCAAATTCTTAGCAACTAAATAACATATGGAACCAGTTATTTGAGGTGTTTCCTTCAATTACAATCGCTATACCTCAAATATTCTGATCAGAAGCTTACAAATCCTAATACACTCTCTCTCGTTACTCTATAATTAAGCAAATAAAAGCTAGCTGACTTAAACAGAGAATGTTTAGATTGATTTAATGTGAGAAAAAAATAAAACAAATACATATCTTTTTGAACAGTGTACAAAATTGGGTGTAATGTTTACCAAAGAGAAGAGCAGAATGCTTTTATGTTAAACAATCATAAAATATTTGTAATACTACTACTACTACTACTACTACTAATAATAATAATAATAATAATAATTTGGTCTTGCCTCTGAAATAAAAAAAACACAATCATCATATGACTTATGAATCTTTATAATGTAGGATTAGCCATATTATACTGAAGTATGCTACTCTCTCCCCATAGTAATGACGACCCACCTGTCATGTAAAAGTCCTTCACAGTAAGCTGTGGGGGAACTAAGCTTTCAGTGAGCACTGCCTGGTTCACTCCCTGAAACAGATAAGGCATCAGCATCAAATAGAAACGGGTCATGTAAACTAAGAAACGTCACCAGTGCACAGTGATGAAGTTGTTATGACTTGCTGCCTGTCTGCGATGGACTAAAATCAAAACAAAGGAAGATAACTGCTGACCTTGGACAGTTCATTGGCCTGCTTAAAATAGTTGGCCTCCTCAAGTTCATCGTATCGAACCAGATTAGGGGAGACCTCAACCAGTCTGTCACGTACTTCATCAAGACTGTCATAAGGCAGAGTCACTCCAGCAAGCTTTAAATGAGAAAAAAAATATTATACACAGTAATTACCTTTATTTACAACATTGTATGTGTTTCTTTGCTATACCTCAGATATGGCTCTGATGATCCTCCAGTCCTCCCTGGCCATGCCAGGAGGAGTCACAGCAACTTTGGTCTGCTGTGCACGGCCCTCTGTGTTCACATAGGTAGCTGATTTTTCTGTATATGCAGCTCCAGGGAGTATGATGTCAGCTATCGGGGCACCCACATCACCATGGTGACCTAGGTAATAATACAGAAAGTCATAATATTGTAGGCTCAACTTTCTGCCTTTTTATGCAGTTCATTGCAAAAGCATATGTATTCCTTAAACGTTCTCACATTGCTAGTACAAAATTCCCTGTTCGTTTAGATTTATGTGCCAGTCCAATAGCGTTTAACAGAGAAGCTTCTAAGAGGCTGCTGGTAACTCTGGATTATCTGCAGAGCTCCACAGCTCAGCAAGGACAATCTGTCGACAGCACAAATAGTCGTGCACTCTACAGTTTTGGCCTTTGTAGATGAGTGGAAAGAAGAAATTGCTTGAAGCTCATGAGAAGTCACATTTAATGGTTCACCACAAACCATGTGGGAAAAGAGTAAACCTGGAAGGTGTTCAGGTTACAAAGACCAAAACTCAACACTTTGGCTTTCATGGAAAACCCCTATGAAGAAAAAATATAACTCTGAATCACCCTGAACATATCAGCCCCACAGTAAAATATAGTGGTGGCAGCATCATGCTGTGGGGACACTCCTCTTGTACATGGACAGAGAAGCTGATGTTCATTTTCCTTCTTCTTTACAATTGCATGTAACTTTGCAAATAATAATTAAAAAACATTAAAGCTTGTGGTTATAATGTGACAAAAGGAGAACATGTTTAATGGCTATGAACAACATGAACAATATTTTATTTCTGCTAAGTAGTCCCTGAGGTCAGAAAAGCTTAAGAACCTTTCATTTAGAAAAGTTTTTAATACTCAGTGTCACTGTGACATATTCCAGATTCCTAACTTTTATTTATTTTCTTATCTGTTTTGCTTTTGTTTGACTTTTTTAATGATCTGTGTAACACATGTTAGCTGTGTTGCACAGGAATGCATAAATCTATAAGTGAGTGAATGATAAGAGCTTGACTACCGATGTGATGCATAAAGAACTGTTACATTTGCTAAACTAATCAAACCATTCTAAACCTAAGTAACCAAATTTATTTGGTTACTCATATTTGCATCTGTTTCTACTGGAATCCAACTAAACCTCTTACGAGTCAATAAATCAATGTAAAAAGTATGTTCAGTACAACGACCTCTACTGGTGTGAAGTAAAAAAAAAAAGATTACCTTGATAAATTATCAGGCTGTCCTTTGCAAGGTCTTGGCGAGTGATGCAGCCAGCATCAGCCCCAAGTAAGAACAAAATTTTAGGCGAATTCTTCAAGATTGAGTCAACACCTGGCTTGTATCCCAGATCAAGCGCTGCCACTTGACTAGCAACCCTGATGACACAAGCAAAACAGCAAAGATTTACTAAGGAAATCATACTGTTAGTTAGAGTTCTCTGAGGTTGCTACCTATGAAGCACATTGAGAATCTTCCAGGTTCCCTGCAGGCCACTGCTGACCCGAGCATTCCTAGCAATAGTTGACACAGCAGCCATTATCGCAGCCCCGTCCTCTCTCTGCAGGCAGCTGCTGCCAACTACAACAACAGGGCGCTTTGCTTGAGCTAAAACCTGCAAGAGCAGCCAAAGTCCATGAAAACAGAAGCAACACACCTAATGTTTGGGAACATTTGTACCTGTAAACTATCAGGGGGTTACCTGAGAGAAAGGGTGAGTTCCTGAAGAAATTTCTTTCAGGATCTTGGCAGACTCTCCAAGATGATCATAAGTGTAACTTAGGTCCACTTTCTTGCCCACTAGAGCTACGTGCAGCTCATTGTGAAGCCAGCTGTGGCAATTTCATATGAAATCAAAGTTATTTACTTTCTACAATCACACAGTCGATGGTACGCAGTTTATTTACCTTTTTCTGATGCGTGCATTGAAGAGAGGCGCCTCATAGCGAGGGTTGGTGCCCACAAGCAGAAGCACGTCAGCCTCTTCAATGCCAGCAATGCTAGTGTTAAGCAGATATTTGGAACGCAGATCAGTTCTAAAAAAGAAAAAAGGTGGAAAGAAAACAGGATCAGTACATTTTCACAATGGACCTCTGCTTGTTTTCATCTTATGGTGGTCTTACCCAGATCCAGCCATGGGAAACACCTCCTCAGTGCAAAGGTTATCACTATTCAAATGGTTCAGCAAGTCTTTCAGGGAAACGAGAGCCTCTGCATCCACCAGATCTCCAACAACACCGGCAATGTCGCTTCCTTTGACGCTTTGTAACTGCACAAACAGATTGTGTTATTTTTCACTTCCTTGAAAAGGGAGGAAGCCATAAAATTGTCAATTACTGACCGCTCCAGCAACTCGGGTCAGAACATCTTCCCACGATGTCGGGACCAAATCCCCAGATTTGTTTTTCACCATTGGCTGAGTAAGCCTCTGTCTCTTTAGACCATCATAAGCAAACCTGCCAAATATAAAAGTCAGAAACAGTTAAAGAACGATGCAAATCTTTATGAGCACTTTAATCTCTTTCTAATATGAAGAGCCAGTTTGATGAGGAATTAACCTGGTTTTATCTGAGATCCATTCCTCATTTATATCTTCATGAAGACGGGGTAAAATCCTCATCACTTCCCCACCACGAGTGCTCACCACTATGTTACTCCCCACAGCATCCAGGACATCAATAGACTCAGTTTTCCTGTAAAAAAAAAGAAAAAAAGAAAATGTAAACAGAGTAGAGCTTGTGAAAAGTTAACAAACGTGTTGAGAACTATCTAGAAACCTGGTCTCCCAAGGACGAGCAGTGAAAGCGTAAGGCTTAGACGTCAGCGCTCCAACTGGACATATATCAATAATGTTCCCAGATAACTCCGACATGAACATCTTTTCCACATAAGTCCCAATCTGGAGGTCGTTGCCTCTGCCGGTGGTGCCGAGGTCCTCCACACCTGCAATCTCACTGGCAAAGCTGCAGACGCAACATAAAACATGCAGGTGTACCTACTTTTTCACAAGTGACACAGCATCCCAGTTTACCATTTCACTTATAGTTTGACTCACCGCACACAGCGAGTGCACTGAATACAACGGGTCATGATGGTTTTTATAAGAGGCCCAATATTTTTATCTTCCACAGCTCTTTTGCCCTCTGTGAAGCGGCTTCGGTCGCTGCCAAACTGCATGGACTGGTCCTACCAAAGAAATATTTTTTATAACCTATTTATGTGAATATTAACTTAATAGTATGTCTTGGATTTATTTATTAAGCTAAGGTTTAAAGGTCACTACATTAGCTTCATGTGTCTTGTGCTTATTGCAAGATTCTTCAGATGGTTATTAAAGTTTTCAATTTTATTAGTCTGGTCTGGAGTGGTTGGGTTGTCTTTTTTTTTTTAAACAGATTTGTATTTTCTTGTCATATTTCCACTCAAAAATATATTTCCAATAACATTTTAATATCAGACAAAGCCCTAGCATTAAACACAAAATGTAATGCTTATTTCATTTATAAGGAAGACAGTCATCCAAACAAACCTGACCATATGTGAAAAAGTAATTGGTCCCTACAGCTAATAAATGGTTGTGTCAGAATTGGCAGCAATAACTATCAAGTGTTTACAATAACTAGTAATGTATTTTTCACATCACTGTGAAGGAGTTTTAGTCCACTCCTTGCAGAATTGTTTTAATTCAGATAAAGTGAAGCATTCGAGTATGGATGGCCTGTTTAAGGCTACACTACAGCATCTGAAAATAAATATGAGTCCAGATTTTGATTAGGCCACTCTAAAATATTCATTTTGTGAATTTATGGTTCCAATTACTGCACCATAAAATGCAGTAATGGCAATTTATGGTGCCATTACTGCACCATAAATTGGTGAGATTTTGAAGCAGCAAAGCAGAATTTTACCCCCCACACACATCTTACTATTAGAATAATTACCTTTCTTTCTGAAACACTGTGAGAATTACACCAACTGTATAAGGACACACACCTTCCAAAAGGTCCCTCTTTTGTCTAATCAGCGACACCAAACTTTCAGAAAAGTCTTTGAGCTCATCAACATGTTTTGTGGCAATTGTGTGATTATCCTTTGATCAGTGGTTGTTTTTACCTTGAAACTTGACCCAGTCTCTTACTGTTGAATCATGAATATAGACTATAACTGAGAAAAGCTGCACGGACTGGAGTAGTCTGCTCCATCTTGAACATGCTGCACCGACTGTAGAACGCACGCGGGATGCAGCGGGTTCATAAACACCCGCTGACGTGATTCAAAGAACCTTCTCATGAGCCATTTAAGGTTTATTTAAATAATTTATGCAATTAAAAAAAACAGCATGACGGACATAAAATGTTGTGTTATGAATGGAAACAAACGTAACGTTAATTCACCTAGAACAACCAATAAAAAGAAGAAGAAAAAAACATCCGGATGAGAAATTGATTATTGTGGCATTGACTGTCCTTATTTTCTTTTCTTCAAAACAATGTTCTTATTTGGGGCTTTGCGTTTTCGCAGGTTGTCCCGGCGTCCACTCGTGCGCTCTCCTACCACTTCATTCACCGGCGGCGCAGGTGAAGGGACACTGCCTCCAACTCCTGCCAGGGCATTTACAGCCATTGTGAGCCCAGTCACGGCACTGACCAGCTGCCTAGTGTGCGCCACGATGGCCTGAGCGTCACGGCGGAAGGCGCGCGCAACGTTGGCTACGGCTCGGATCTCCTGCGCAATGGCCTGCAGTGAGTCCGTCTGATTTCGTTCCTGCATCCGCTCCAGATCAACGTCATCACAGTCAGGACACCTTCGGGGTTCTTCTGGGCAGTTTTCAGATGCAGGCACACTGGTGGAGGAAGGCGGGTACTTCCGGACATCTGATAAAGTTTCACCAGCTAAAAATAAAGGAATTCACTTAGTTGTTTTTTTTTAAATTAAGATGGAAACAAAACATTTGACGTGTTTATTCCATTCATGGTGGATTAAATAAAGTGTTATTATGGGCATACCTTGGTTTACTATTTTTTGGCCAAGCGAGTCACATCCCTGGATTCCAACAATCCGCTCATCACAAAATGTTTCCAGAAGCGTCTGCTCAGTTGTAGTGAGGGGGATCTCTTCTACTGGGGCCCCGACTGATTTGCTAGAAGTGGATTTATTGAGGGAAAGTTTTTCTTTTGTTCTCCTGCGAAAATCCTGCCATCTTCTTTTTACTTCATCGGGAGATCTTCTGGTTAGGCTCACAGCATTCACCTTTTCACAGATGGCCTCCCAAATCGCGTTTCTTCTGGCAACGCTTAGATGTTTCTGCTTCAGTTCTCCACTGTGAGCACACGCCTCCTCCACCAGCACCTTCAAAGCCATAGCTTCAAATTTCATTTTTCTTTTACGGCTGCTTTGCTCCCCCAAACGGTCCATAATGGCAGACAGTAGCACACGCAACATCCTCCTTTAAATATCGCTGTTAGAACTACCTTTGCGCCAGTAACGAATTGCGCACGCAACACGCCCACTAATCACACGTAACATGTATTTATTATTTATTTTATTTTTTTTGCACAAGCAATTTAGCGCTCCTAAGCTCTAGACTCACAGGTTCCGACACGAGGGTCGCTCTGTGGACCACCGAAGTCGCGAGATTGAGTATTCACGCGAGAGTATGTACCGGAAATCCCCCCTGCATTAACAGAAGCCGGTGTCGTGCCAAGATAGGTATACCCCGACAGAATACGTTCCCCTGCGTCGGGAGCGCGCACGGGGCAGGGAGCGCGGATCCAGTAAGCTAGGTACTATGAAAAAGTGAAAGACGTGCTTAGTTACAACAAAAAGAAATTGTTGCCACATGATGTAGCATGTGATTATTTCAACACATACTAAGTCAATAACAGGACGATCATGTCTGTGTAAATATAAACGCTACATATATGCCATTCTTGTCCTGAAAAAAATACTATTTGCTAAACAAAAACCCTCTTTCCTGAGTTGATCACTAACAACGGTTGTCTTTGCTCTTTTGTTAATTCAAAGGGAAGGGAGTTTAATTTTTATTTTCATTGTACAAAATATTTAGATTAATTTTACTTAAAAGATTAAGTTCAACATAAATACAGTAGGATTGAACTATTTGGTACGGATAGCTGTTTGAGTTCCATATTTACACCTTGGAGCATCTGCATTACATCTGTGTATGTTCAATATCTTCAAAATCAATATCTTAGTATACATTCTAACATCAGGTATATTTCATTCCACACTGCCAGAGTCTGTATCCCTACCTACTCCACCGATCAAGCAATTTAACTCACCTACTGGGCTTATGATTAGTTATTGCTCCTGATCTCTGTCTTTTTAATTCTTTCTGCCGCAAACTTGCCCAGGGTAAGCCAAGAGATTTCCCCTGTTCGTTTGGGACAGTTGTATCAGACAGATCTTGCTACAACTGTTGCTGCAGCCCACTGGGCTTTCTGCACTGTGGCTGCTCGGTGGTTCCTCCAAGGCTCTCTCTGTGTTGGTGCTCTGGGGGGACTTCCCCAGGGCTCTACGGGACTTTGGATGCCTGCTTTGGGTCCTGGAGGGAAGGTGTGTGGCTCCTCACACCCATTATTGAACATTCTTATATACACAAGCACACTCTCATACACACACACATGTCTGGATTTAGAGATACACTTTGTTGAGCTGTGGATCTCTGTTTTTTCCCCTGCTTCCTCTCTGCAGGTTATCTATTCTTGTTTCTCTCCTCTACCGCTATCTTCTTCTTTCCCTTTAAACCTTTTCCCCCACCTTTCTCTCTTTCCATCACCATGTCCATTACATTTGAAATAAACCCAAAGCAATCATCCATCCATCCATCCATCCATGCATCCATCCATCCATCCATCCATCCATCCATCCATCCATCCAAACCTTTCCCGATTGATAGAGGGTCAAAGACTTTTAGAATCTGCTTTTGAATTTCCACACATCTAAACCTGATGTGTTGCCTTTTGCCTTGTACCCTTCATTAATGAAATCACTTGAAAACAGCTTTTTATGTTATACTTGCTCAACATTAATGTTTGTTTGATCTGAAACATTTTGAGCCAATAACTTTTTCACAGTACGTTATGCACCTTCCTGATCCCTCCATCAGATCAGAAGATGCAGGTTAATGTTAATGGACAATGTCGAGTTTTGTTTGTTGCTACAGGCATCTACAACTCTGTGTGCTGTTCTGAAGTTTAAGTGAAACTGTGAAAAGTGCGACGGAAATAAGAATAGACAAATTACCTGGAGATCACATTCACCTCCTTGATCACAAATTGGACAATCCAGAGGGTGGTTCGCCAGTAGGAACTCCATCACACCTTCTCTGTGTGAAAATCACCAAAAGTACATTTCTAACAGATCATTGGAGAATCTTGTGGGGTTTTTTCTATTAAAGAGAGCTCAATTTTCACAGATCCAAGTTTTTGCCGAGTTTACCTACAAACAATAAAATTCTACATGAATCAAGCCATTTTTTCGTAAATCAATTTAATCCTACCTCGCCTTCCTTGTTTTGTCAGAATCAGTAAGGATATTCCAGCCTTTCATGACGGGCATGGCACAGGCTGCCACAGGCTGGAAGGTAAACAGAGGATATAAGCAGCTGTGCCCATCGTCTGTGTAAAAACGGGCAAATACCAGACTATCTATGTAGCCTAAACAATACCTTGGGAACTTTCTCTATTTCCACAAGACACATCCGACAGTTTCCAGCAACTGACAGGCGCTCGTGGTAGCAGAAACGGGGAATCTGCATCCCTGCCTTCTCACATGCCTGCGACAGAATACGGCCAGCATCACATCCAGTGAGAAGATATCCAGAAATCTCAATATCCAAACTTTAATTGGGATTACTTAATGGTGAAGAAAGCCATGTTAAGAAATACATGGAGTTTTTGTCAGATTACATTTAGAACCCCTGGAAACAGCAAATCATGGATCACTAGTTGGAAGTTGGTAGAAACACAAGACAATTTTTTAAAAAAGTAAAACACTTTAGGTATATTTATTTTTATTTTTTAAAGCCTTTTTAGGAGTACCAACTGTTGTGCCAGGATTTTTTTCCCTCACTGAATAAATGTTCTCAGAAAATGAATTTTCTTCAGTTTGAGATCATACTACATCTGACTTCTGCACATCTTTATTAGAGGTAAGTGTGTATGCTACCTGCAACACAGTGGTTCCTGGCTCCACCATTACAGGCTTTCCATCCACAAACACCTCCAGGAGGTTAGTGGTAGCAGCAGCAGCTGCTGTAGACGCGGTGCGAGCTTCAGGCAAAGACATACATCATTTAATCATTTACTACACATTAATTTGTGCTGCAATCAGTCATCCAAAGTAGTAAATATTAGTCAAGACCATTACAAATATATTTTTCTAAATACAGAAACGCTATGAATGCTAACTAATCATGGGAATGGATGCTGACTTTAAAAGTTTTTAAGAAGATAGTAAAAGAACCACTTTAATATTAGATCCTGAATCTGAGAGAGTTTTATTTGAACCTTAATTGGATATATACTCTCAATCGGTCTTCAGTATGTGACTACAAAACTAAAGCGGAAGAAAAACAAAGAATGTTGATCATCATTTGGACTGTTTTCACGCAAAGTTAATCTATGGGTTCAGTGAACTATAACTTCATGTTATTGTCATAATTAAATCTTAAAGAATACAAAAATGTCTTAAATGCTCACCTAAAAAAAGTGTGGACTGGACTTTCCACATTTTTCCTTCCACCTGACTTTCCACTAATTTTCTGGGATAAAAGGCTCTGAAAAGCCAGCTTCTTTAGCAATGACCGTTAGCAGCTTACGCACTGTGATCTGAACCATGATTAAAACAGAAATAAACATGGGATATATTAACCTTGCTATATATGAGTTTCCATTTTTAATCAAATAAGTAAAATAAAACAACTTTTGGAAATTCTAATTTATTTGAAATCCTAAGCAAACTAACCAGGGTTCAAGTATGCACTGGTAAAGAAGCTATATTTTCAAAACCTTTCTTCCACTAAACTTTCCATTCATTTACTTAGGTACAGCACTCTGTGAGGAGGTAGTTTCTTCATCAATCCAAAATTCTGGCTCACCTTTGTTGCATCTAGTTAAAAATCATAAAAATTATTCTTTAATAAATAAGTGACATGTATCAATCTGCATGTGTTAACATATATAACATGTAAGATTATCTTTTTGAATTTCAAAAACTCTGAACACATACACTGCAGCAGGAGTCAGTAGTACTTAGAGGCTGATTGCCCACAATTCTTCCTTCCACATTACTTTCCATTCATATGCTTAGACACAAAATTCTGTGAATAATTATCTCTTTTAGTAATGATCTTTTGTGACTAATATCCCCTCTAGACGCCAGTGAACTCGATAACTGTCAAGTCAGCTGTCTTAACAATCATTCTGTGACCAACAAATAGTAATACTTTCATAATAGAAATGTATTCTATATTGGTTTCATGTAATAGTCTCATTATGAGATCAAATAAATTTTGGCCTGAATTAGATGTAAGAATAGTCCAGAACTGAATACTTTAAGTATTTCAATATATGTACATTTATTAGTTTACTGAAAAGGTAAATGTATTTACTTTTTGATGATATTCTAATTTATTGATATGGAGCTGACGCACAGAAGTAGCTGGTCAGTTTATAATCCTGCCTTTAATCCACCTAGTCCAGGAAACTAACAAATGGTGCAAAGCATTCAAATAGTTTCTTTCCTCAGCAGAGCAAACAAATGGTTGTTATTCAAGGACACAAAACACACGTTGTGCGAACTGTAGCCGAGGCAGGATCAATTAATCATTTGATGAAGTGGCATATTGTTACCATTGTGAGCTGCAGCAGCCGCGCCTCCCCTAATAATAGCTGCTGGAAAGAAACTGCGATTCACAACAGGCAACCGCAGCATGCTGGAAGAGACACAGAAATTAACACTGCATCTTATCACGGAATACAAATCTACCCTTTGAGAAAGAGGGAGAGAGAGAGAGAATATATGAGGCTCCAAGCCGAGTGTGCGACCTCAATTAGCATCCGAGTGGCTACCAAAACAAACGCAGAGGAAAACTAGCTAAAGTTGGCCGTCATTAAGTAGCTAACCCACGCCACGGCACGTTAAAAAACAAAAGACGTTCATCCCGTCCACAATGCACTGGGCTGAACAATACAGTTAAAATATAATGCTTAACATTTTAACTGCGTAAAATGTTTTAAATGATGGTAAAACGTCGCAAACACACATGCAACGTCACAACTGCTAACGTCCGCAAGCGTAATACATTTAAAGAAACCCCTCGTTCTTAATGTTTACCATTTTAGTATGGAGTTTATCTAATTTTACTCACCTTGCCAGTGTTCTCATTGGGCCGTGTGCCTCGCAGATTGCGGGCTGTCTTCTAATTCTGCTGCGTCACGGATTAAGTAATCCTGAAACCTGTACCATAATCCCAAAAAGGAGGGCGAGATTCCTGTGACTGCTTTAGAGGGTAAAGTTGTCTCTCTGTTATGAAACTTTATTGTAAAGGTCACTGCTTGAAATTCATTAGATATATTACACTCTGATGCGCAGGACCGTTCAGTGTGTCATAACATAAATGTTTGCTAGTCCCTCTCACCCCATAAAACAGGGATTACTAATAAATCAGAATTTCTCTGTACGTTTCTCTGAATTAAGGCTCATGGAGAACAAAGTATAATGGATTAAATGTAGCAAAGGGAAGTAATACAGAACTAGAATTCATATTTTAAAGCATTGTTAGAATAAAAAATTTTTCTGTGTTGTTACATCAATGTCTGACTTTACAGAGGAAACTGACTAATGACATTTTGTTTCATGGGGAAGATTCATTAGGATGGGCTTATTAAAACCAAAAATCATCAAAGTCTGATAAACTTCTTCAAATTAAGTTACATATTATTTTTAGATTAACAGACTTTAACTCTGCTGTTAATTCTTTGCAGGCACACATTCTTTGTCAAGGATCCCTCAGGATAAATAAATTGGAAGCAATCACTCAGCAGCACTGGCCAAGTGTTCAGGAAGCTCAATAACTATGTAACTTTTGATCCCAGCAGTAACAAACTCTGAGCTCCAACTTTTAAGATAAATAAAATACAGCATTAAACTGGATGATCCTTCCTTGCTGTGGGTTTTTATTGGTTGGGATGATTCAAAGATCAGAGGAAATAAGCCCTTTAAAATCCACCCAGAAAGCCTGAAAGTAGAATGAAAAGATTAAAAGAATCTCTGTCTGGTTTAAAGCAAAATATAGAATTGAGAGATGGCTTTGGAATATTTGTGTTGTCTGGTCATATATTCTGAGGTAAAGTGGGATCATTGACTTTTGGGGGGGGGGGGGGGGTGAAAGCAAACATTATGGTCCCTTTTATTTATTTCATTTATTTAATAGAGGACATTTCCGAATCTCAAATATCTTCCACGACTGCAACCGAGACATCGAAGAAACTTATGAGTAAAAAACAGGAAGGCAACTTTTTAAAGTGTGCTTCCTGCCAATGTTTTCCCAGAGAGATAAACCAGTACCTCCTAGAGAACACGTTGATACACAGTGACTGACCCCAGTGATGCAACCAGACGGGGTTAACCTCAAAGGAAAAAAACAGGAAATAGTTACATTTTTAAGAGACGGTGAGGAAATGTGGACGAAATGCACATCTGGCTTTATTTTTCACTCATGCATGCCTTTCAGCCACATGTTAGACCCTCAGGATAATCCAGTCTGATTGAAAACATCAAGCAATACCTCTTCATGTCAGAACAAAAGAAACACTGAAATTAATTACGAAATAACTCAGAAGAACATGTTTATTAAGACATATAAGATTTACTTTAAATATGTTTGGATAAAACGTTTTTTTTATTAAGCCCTTTGTGTAATAATGTTAAACGTACAGCAGACGTCTAAATAGATGAGATAATACAATTCTAACAGTCAGAGTAAATCTGAATAAAAATGCTTTGCAAAAGTAATCATATACCTTGAATTTTTACACAATTTTTGCATTACTTTCACAAACCACTGTATTTCATATTTTTATGTTACACAACGTAGCACATAATTGGGATTAGAAATATAAATGATGTAGATGAAATTGGGTGTGGATTTACAGGGGACAAAACAAACATGTGCAAGGAGGTGGTCAGGTCCCATAGATGCAGTGCACATGTACGCACAGTTCTACTAATCTTTCACACAGGGAGCATGAAAACAAAATGTTAAAAAATAAATAAATGCATGTAAAACAACTTCCATTTCAGAAGTTCACACTTTCAACATGGTTTGGCCTATTGCAAGGGTTTTCAACTTGCAATAGAATCATCTCAACTTGAATCAAGTTGAGATTTGATTAAAATCGAATCTCCTCTTCAACCTGGCCCAAAATAACATGATATAAAACAAAACTGTTTATAAATATAGGGGGATAGAAATTGTGAATTTAGCCATTTTCTTTGTTTTAATCTGCAAGATCTTTCAAAACATACTTATTTGAAAAGTAGTCTTTTGGGTCTCAAATCAAGATTTTTTCTCCTGAAATTTCCATAATTATGAAACTTTCTATTAAAGAAAATGAAAGCCATTAAATTTGTTAAAGTTTGTTTTTCATTCTAAAATCTAAAAAGATGTAAGATTGCATTCTCTGATGAAACAAGCTAAATTTATGATCAGATAGGCTCTTGTGGCTCAAGACAAAATGTATTCAGTGGAAATAAGGGGGGAAATGGGTTTTAGGTTGTTGACACTTCGTCTATCACATAAAATCCCAATAAAATTAACTGAAGTTTGTGGTTGTAATGCAAAAAAAGTTTATATACATACTTTTTCAAGACACTATAACCTTTGGCCACAAACTACAATTAAAAACCTGCCTGATATGTCATTCTTTGTAGAATAAATGTTATCCGTTTCTGAATAATTAGACAGATAGAAATGCATCAACATTTAAAAACATGTTAGAAACCTTTGATCAAGATTTCTGCAACAAAAATCAACAACAACCAGATTTTCCTTTTAGTGAAAAGTCAATATACAGATACTTTTACAAAAGTAAAAGCAGTCAGTTGCTTGCAGTGAATAGACGATTAATTAGAATAATTGTGCAGCCATTTTCTTCGAATCCTTTAAACAGTTGCAACTGTAAATCTGGCCTCTTTCTGTGCAGATAAAAAGGTGGAAAGGGATTTACTTAATGGCATGCTGAGTGCAGTTCAGTTGAGTTTTTGCACTCAAAGCAACTTTCATTTGAAGCAGGCGTAGCTTTGTGGAAAATGAAGCAAAATGGGAAGATCTAAACACTGAGGCTGGAAAGAACAGCAGTGATTAGTCACCCTTCTCTCATAGAGTCGACGACACTGTTGGCTCGTCTGGGACGCTGTCCTGATGTATGCCGTGCATAGTCTCTATGTCCGTGGCGGAAATGGACTGGCTCAGTTCTCTCAGGGAACTCTTGGTTATGTTCAGACACGCGTCCTTGAGGATATGGCGCACCTTCTTGCTAAGCAGCATGTACAGTAGCGGGTTAATGCAGCTGTTGAAAAAGCCTAAGCTGGTTGCTAGCGGGAAACCAGCTCTCAAAATACTGTGCATTGTAATTGAGTGATGTACAAACAACTCCATCAAGCCGAAAATATGGAAAGGTGCCCAACAGAAAAAGAAGGCCAGGATAACAGCTGTAACTGTTTTTGAGAAGCTCGAAATGCGAACCAAACCCCGGGATTGTCTCACTTTTATTGACAGAAGTATGCCCGTCACGCTTATGGCACTAAGCGGCAAAAGAAAGCCCACAGTGAGACGGACGGACACTAATATTGTGTGTATTGTAGCAGCTGTTGTGTGCTGGTTTGTTACGTGATAGTTAGTGTAGCATAACACTTTACCACTGACATGTAAAATGTCTCGAAAGACCAGCGCATGGCAGCTCAGCAGGGCAGCTATTAGCCAAATGCAGTCACAAACAAGCCAGGCTCTGTCTACTGTGCGATACCTTTGACACCAGTTCAGGTATACCAGAGAGACATACCTGTCCACACTGAGCATGGTGAGAAAGAGGACACTAGCATACATGTTCATCACGGAAACAAAGGAGTTAATTTTACACATGGCCAGACCAAAGTTCCAGTGGAAGTCCTTCAAAATGTAGTCGATGTAGAAGGGCAGAAAAAGCACAAACACAAAGTCTGCTATAGCCAGATTTAGCAACCACACGCTGTTGACAGTCTTCTTGCTTTTAAACCCAGTCACCCAAATGACGGCTCCATTTCCAATCAGGCCAAGTGTGATGCAAGTGATGTAGATGACTATAGAGATGATGTGGATAGGTTCAGTCTGACTGTGATCCACTTTAAGGTCTTCCATATCATCATACTCCTCATATTCATACGTGTAGTTACCATAATCTTCAGCGGAATTGGCCATGGTTTCAGGAACAAGATCTGTATGCTGGAGTAGATCTGTTGGAAAGTAAAAAACATAAAGACAAGATTCATCCATGACTTGACTTTATATTTATGTTAAAAAGTGCTCTGGTACTGGACAGACATTTTGGGTTGAAAATGATGCCGTCTGCTGCAAGAGCTGTTATCTTGTATGAGTGTGGGTTTTGTTGCTATACTTAAACATAAGTCTTCCTACGCTATCCCTCACTTGGAGACAAACGTAAATTCACAAAAGGTTTGTAATTTCTCTGCAAAAATGGCCATCATGCACAACTGATAACATGTTACCAACTGATTTAAGATTAAAAGACACCATACAACAGTTGAAGTATAGGGCTGGGTAGGTGTGATGAATCAAGACAAAGAGACAAATGAGGGTTAAAAAGTCATACTGTACAGGAGGAATAAAATCCCCACTAATGTTATCATAGTTCAAGCCTTAAGAGTTAATGTCATTTTCTATAATCTGCTTTTAGTCCACAGTCACTTACTTTTGATTGATCGGGGATAATAATCATTCATATTTTACAAAAGTCAATTGAGCCAAACAAGGACCAGAACATAAAAATAGGTAAAGGGTGCAAGGCTAAAGTTTATAGATGATTGCAAAATGACAACTTATAGTTTTGAATGAGTGGAAGTAGAAATTTGCCCAAAATGCTGTTTTTTTTTTTTTTACTGCTCTGATTTTCCTACTTCAGCCCTCTTTTCTTGTCAGTTAGTTCCTGTACTGAAGTTGGTACTGGGTGTGTCAAAGAACATCCTGTCAACTTCAATTTACTTCAATAATGTGGAGAGACAGTGAGATGCCACATGATTGAGGCACACATAGAAAAAATTAGATTTTTTTCCCTCTTATTTGTGGAGGAGAACAGGGAGGAACTTAGAAACACCACTTTGTTCCACACTTAATGTAATATTTCTGAATCGGGGAGGAAGATAACCAGATGTTTTTACTCTTTGGTGTCCTTATAAAGTACAAAATAAATCTGGGTAAAAGGTTTTTTGAAACACAGCTACTTGTATGACCATCAAGGCTGGAGAAGCCCTGATAAAGTGCTGATAAGAGTTGTCTGAGAATTCCTCCTTTCTCTAAAGTCTTACCTAATTATTTAACAAATGATGTGGTAATTCATTTTGCTTGTCCAAAGTAAAACTGTTGAAGAACCAAAAAGTCACTGACAGGAATATTTATGTATGCAGTATGATAACAACTCATTTATACTGATAACAAACAAGTTAAAACCTCAACTTCTTCTTCTTTTTCCTCTATTCCTCTACAAACATTTCAACTGTACATGACATGTTTTTGCAGCTCAGATGCCAGCTATAAAAGTTATTAAATCAGCTTTAAGTCATGACCAGTAGCATTGCTAGACATGAAGCCACAAGATCTGAACAAGTAACAGTCTGGCTGATATTTCTGCATTTTCGTTGAAGAAAAGTATTATCTGTGATGGACAGTGATTCATGGCAGTAGATGCATCATGCTGTGGGGGATGTTTATTTATTTATTTATTTTTAAATATTAGACAGAAAAGTTGGTGAATGTCTTTTCCATTTTAAAATGCAAACCTTTGCTCTAGTAGCCTGGCTTTGTTTACCAATGTGATCCAAACATTTAAGAAAAATATGTTCCATATAATAAAATAAAATAAATAAATAAAACATTTTTCCATCTAGAGCTGAAATAAACATTTTGGCTATCTTAAAACTTTCAGAAGGAATATTTTATTCTATTTGGAGAAAAAAAGTATTATGTCATTCATGTTTCTTTAGTCTGTCCTTTATCTATTCCAGAGAAGCAGTCAGAGTTTCTTACAATCTCTTAAAGAAATGAAAGACAACCCCAGAATAATGTGTCTAGCCACACCTATAAACATGTCTCTGAGAAAATAATTATTTTGTAAGGTCCTAAATTAGTATGCTTGTTCATTATTTATTTATTTATTTAATGTAATTTGTATAAGACTTAAATTTTAAATCAACAAAGGTTTAAAAAAAGCCTTAATTTACTGAAATAAGAAGAGACCCTGTTACACGTTGAGGTCATATATATAATTAAGTATTAGAAGTGACAACAATAGAAGTGTCAATCAATACATGTCTTTTAAATAACATTAAATAATTGTAATAAGTTTCCAGATATGCACATTTTATGAAAAATATCCCATAAAAAAGAAAATACAACATTAGCAAGGCAGTCTTTGCATGCTCAGATGAATTTCAGTAAAAAAAAAAAAAAAAATGCTGATCTGAAGCCTAATATTCAGTAACGTGCTGCTCTACCGGGCAGTCAGAGCCACACAAACACTGTCGACATACTAAAAGGAGTTCTTTTCTCTAGGATTTCAAGCGGATTTTGCATCGCTTACCGTAAGAGTGAAGATTTCCCCTTTTTCTGGCTGTTTTAGAATCAGATCTCCAGCGACTCTCTCCGTCTTCTTTTCCTCTTTTGAGCTTTTTGTCTTTAGCCGAGCCTCGTCTGGGGGTTGTTTTTGTCGGTTTCACAAACTCCTCTCCGACTGCATGTGAAGTATTCTGTGGAGCCCCTCCAAACCAAAGTCGGCCGCTGTGTGTATAGTGGACTGCGATGAGCTTGTGGGTAGCTTGTGGGTGCGACTCCTTCCCAGCACTCCCTGCCTGCCCAGACTGACGCGTCCGACATATATTAAAAAAAAAAAAAAAAACCAAAAGGCGAACTTCACACAAAGAAGAAAAGTTATTGGTCAGCCGCACGGAATGAAGGCGGCTTTCATTCAGCAAGGCTGCGTGCACATTTTTTCTCTACATCTGCAGAGTAAATAATGAACGCACACTTTTCCACTCGGGGAAGAACCCAGGAGAGCTTTGAAAAGTCATCTGCTTCTATTGTTTTCGCATATTTTGTGTCTCTTAGGCAGAGTACCTCAGTCAATTGTGTATTGACTGCTGCCTGTTTCTCCCGCTAGATGTTTTTTTTTTTGTTTTTTTTTTACAACCTGCTCCTTCTGAATGCCTAATGGGATAACACGTTTGGGACAGAATAGCCTAATTATGTTGGTCGTTATTCTTTTGTCCGCTTTGAATCAATCAGCCCTCACACGCAGTGCTATGTATTGCTCCTTCACGGATTTATTCTTTTGCTGTCATGCTAAATGTTTCAGATCATCAAAGAAAACATTTAATGATTATGTAATTATTTTTTATTCATGGGAAACAAGCTTTCCAAACGTGTCAAATTCTGTTTGAAAGGTAATTACCTCTTGTTAAATTATACATTTACTGCCACAAACCCCATTATTTATTTATTTATTTATTTTAGAAAGCTGAGTTCCTCAACTTATAACTTACTCATTGTTGCCTCAAAAGGCTGAATACAAATGCATGCCACACTTTCCAGATTTTTATTTGTAAAACAAGCAAAAAAGAAGTTGAAAACTACATTTATTTTCTCAATTTTCACAATCATGCACCACTTTGTTTTGATCTGTCACCTGAAACCCTAATAAACATACTTTAAGGTCTGTGGCTGTAATGCGAAAACATGTCAGGAAAGTTAAGGGGGTTATAAATACAACTGCTAGCCAGTGTATATGTCTGCAAAATGAGTTTATGAGAGCTACAGATGTTATAAGCTGGGCTGAATTTACATATTCATTTGTTTAGAGAATTACAAAAAGTTCTACAGCTCACAGATCCAGTGTGCATTTGTTTAATGACCTTCCTTGGTGCACACCCAAACTCCAGCTCCCAAAGAGGCATAGATAATGGTGATGAGGGGTCATTTTCTCCACAAAGACATTACCCAACTGATCTCACACACTGATGAGGCCTTTTACGTCATCATATGCGTGTCTGTGTGATTTTTAGTGGTGAACCTGACTGCACATCCCAGGAAGCTTAAAAATGAAGTACTTGCATTGTGTTGAACATCAGCATGTCTACATAGAGCATTTACATGGAGCTAGAAAAAACTGAGGAAAAAAGAGCTTTCTCTCAGTGAGATATGCACAAAATGAACAATGGCTTGTAACGTTTCTGCAGAAGTGCCACAGTGCCACCGTGTTCCAAGATAACTGGGGCACTTTCCCACAAGTTACGTGTTTTTCCACTTTTTTTTATTTTTTTTATTTCTGAAAATGTTTTCTGGTTACACATTCTTGGCCTGATTAGACTATTTCCCCTTTGAGGTTAACATTGCCAAAGCAGTGGGATTTGTTTAATTTTCCGGCCTTTGCAAGCTTATGAGATATGGATTCATTATGTCAGTTTGTACATTGGCTTTTTATTGCCAAGGTAATCATTCTCGTAATCAGGACAAAACGTACCCAGCATGTTGCAGCCAAGCAGTTATCTGGCCAAATAATATTCTCCTAACATTTTTCCAGCCTTCCTCAATCTTGACATTTAGTGCTAAAACTCAACTAGATCCTTGTGTTAAGCCTGTTAAATCAGACCTGGGGTCTTTCTGTGGAGCCCTTTAAGCCACTCCAGTTTTGATGAATAGCTCTTTACTTGATGATTAAGTGCTGCAGTTGTGTTTGAAGAGATATCTACTTGATTCCAAATCATTAAGATTTTCTTATATCTTTGAGAGGATATAAGGATAAAAAAAAAAAAAACAACCTTTTTATGATGATCAAATTAAGCCAAAAATAAAGGCATATATCTGGACACTATTCACAGGCTCAAATCCTGCAAAGTTATTATGCTTCTTAGAGTGGGTTACAGCCCATAAACTATTATATGATTTTTCCATGTTCCACCCACATAGTTCAATATATTTTATTTGGATTTTGAGTTTGACTCAGAAAATGGTGCATAATTGTAATGTGGAAGGAAAGTGACTTTTTCTCTTTTTTTGTTTTACATAAATATAATCCAAAGGTTGTAGCGTGTAAATTTATTCAGCCCCACTGAGACAATAATTTGTAGAATCTCTTTTTGATGCTATTACAACAGGAAGTTGTTTGGGGCATGACTGTATCAGATTGAACAGAGAGCATCTGCAGGCTTAAATTGTCAGATCTTTCTATGTAGTCACTGATTTAGGGTATGGATTTTGACTAGGCCGTTCTAACACATGAAGAGGTTTTGATCTAAATTGATTAATTGGAACATGAACTGTTTGTTTGGGGTTGTTGTTCTGCTGGAAGGGAAACCTCTGCCCCAGTTGTAGTGTAGATAATTTTAGCTTACTACAGATCTTTCTCCAAAATTAGCCTGTATTTAACTCAATCCATATTCCAAACAGCATCATCATATTTTTCATCCCAGTAGTTGTAAAGACCATAGCCACTAAATCTTTGCACTAATATAGAGCAATTTTATACATTTTTAAAAAGGATCTCACTCGGTTGGACATCTCTCAGAATCAGAGAATGCTATTTTTTATTTTATGTTGTAAATCTGAACCTATTGTCTATTCTATTCTATTCTATTCTATTCTATTCTATTCATGCCAATCATCTTCCCAATAGGTGCTCTTTCCATGGTTGCATGGCTTGTGTGAATATGGCTGCAAATATCGTTTTAGTGGCTATAGATAGATCCACCTGAGCTGTGTATCTTTGCTGCTCCTCAAGAGTCACTCTAGGTGTCATTCCTGTTTCTACAATAGACACTCTCTTTACCCAGCTTGCCTGTTTAAGTGGAATTAAACAGTTTTCATAACTTTAAAATAGACACAATGCGTTTCACCAGGTCTTTATTTACAGGGAGCTATTGCTACTGCTCGTGTCAAATTAGCCAGCCTTTTTTATGCTGGTGCAGCCTGAAACATTGCAGAGCTTCCTGACAGACATTGCTGTTAACTTTTTAAATTTTTTATTCCATCCGATAGCCAGTGAGTCTGTATAAGTCGCATTTTTTGAACATGATGTTACATTCCTCAGGAGTCTAGTGAATCTCTGGTGTCTAATAACCAAGGTATCAATGAAAAATATTCCTGACTACAAGTTTTCTCAGTCAGTCTCCTCCACAGATAGTATTTATACTCAGAGACAAATATACTGGAGAACACACACATCCTGCAAGAAAACTGTGTAAAGCAGTCACCATCTAATTGCTCTTGTCACTCAGTTAATCTTTTTTTTTTTACACTAGTAAGTAAAGTCCTTAACTATATTGTCTTTCAATTAACAATTCTCTCATTCAGCCATCAGGAAACCATGCGGAGTGTCGCTCAGTGTCCTCCGTGTTGATGGTGTAGCCTGTTTAGTCTGGCTTGCGGTGCATATCTGACTCATCTTGTAATATCTACGGCAGAAACGAAGGAATTGGCTTTTAAATACAATTCATTGTCACATAATTTTACTTAATAGCTTTGAATGTTAAAGTGTAAAAAAAACACTAAAAATTTCAAAATAATATCAGAGCTTTTAAATTTTGTGTGACTTCCTGTGTTTCTGGTAATAAACATCTTCTTTATAATAACCATGTTTCTTTGTTATGTGTGTCCTTTCTTTCTAAGAATAATTATTTCCAGTACAAATACAGATCAGGCAGATCAAAAACATCAACTCTGTTGTTTCTAAGCCACTTTATAACTAATTTGGTGATGTTCACAATGTCATTGTCCATCTGGATGAAACATTTGTCTCCAAGAGTCAAATTTCGGGCTTATGTCATGAAATATTGCTTCAATATTTCCACATAATGTTCTTTCATTTTTGTCATAAATCTGTGTTTCCGCAGTTTCATAGTAGGGGAAGACTGTGTGTTTAAGCGGTGCCTCTTTCCCACAGATTTTGTGCTTTCTCATCTTTTTAAAATGCCTTTAAATGTTTTCTGATTAAACATTCTTGACTTGTGAAAGTATAAACATGAGTTTATACTTTCACAAGTATAAGCTCTTGGGAAATTTGGCAGCGCATTGAATTTTGTCTAAATTTCCTCCCTTCCCAAGCTTCCTAGATAAGAATTCATTTTTTCAGCTTGTAACTTTCACAATCCTGATGCAGCTCTTCAATCTTGAAGCTCTGTGCTAAAACACAACTAGATATTTGTGTTAAGCCTGTGAAATCAGACCTGGGGCCTTTTGGTCAAGACCTTAAAGGTGGAAAGTCACTCCAACCTTGATGGATGGATCTTTACCTGATGATTAAGTGCTGTCTCAAGAGATTTCTACTTGATCCAAAATCATCCAGTTTTCCTATATATCTCAAATATAATTTTATTTTCTTTTGATCTAAATCAGTTCACTGCAGTTAGATCAAAACTGCAGTTTGAGTTGTTTTTGGGGGTGTTGTTGCTGTCCTATTGTCAACTCTTATCAAGTTGTTTGTAACCAGATGGTATAGACTTGTTTGTGAAGATCATCTGGGGAAGAAAATCTCCCCAGAAAATTTTCTTTGATTTTCCCTTGATGTCAGCTGTGCCTCTGTTTAATGCAAATGTGAAAACACTAACCAATCAGAAGCTTACATAACATCATCACATGAGCTTTCCAAACCGCTTAAAGGCTAGCACAGTGTCTGTAAACATCTGACTTTAAAAACAAGACGCCAAAATGTTGAGTCATTGTTTCTCTGAGGCAATGAAACCATTCAGCGTCTGTAATTTATGTCGTGGATTACAACACATAGCAATTTTCATGAAGCCATTTTGTGACTCATGGATACAAGCACCACCTCAGCCACTGGAATTTCATGTTCTCTATCCTTTCTTATCTTGAAGAGTGTCCTCTGCTTAGTATCACCACTTTTTTGTACTTCATGGAATTACATATTGAGTCCCTTACTACCTCTAGAAATAAAAGAATAAATTGCAGAAATGCTTCTGTTACATTCACTTTATTGGAATTTTCAGTTTTGTTTTTTTAAATAAAATTAATTTTAGCTTCCCCACATGTATGCAACGTCTTCTCTCTCTCTCTTTTTTTCTTTTTTTACCGGGTTTTAATTTTACGTTGCCGTCACTCCATGCCTCTGTTTGTGTCTGCCTGTCAGTGTGAAGGGCATCACTGGCCACGCTGAGGAGGAGTCTGCTGCTGCTTGACTTCCAGTATATCAACCTACAGTGTGTATCTGCCTGGCCACCGCCTTCTTTCGGCTCCCTCCTCCCTTTCTTCCCCCTCCTCCCCTTGTTCATCCTCCTCAGCCACTACTGCAGCAGCAGAGCCCGGTGTCTCCTGGATGGATCCATGAAGAAAGACCCCCCCTCCACACGGCCTGTCCCCTCCCGCGCCACGATGATGGGCCCCCAGCGATTAACAGCGTCGTTGTGATGATGATATTGGGTTATTTCAGCAATCAAATATGAATCATGCATTTGATATTTCTCGCCACTTCGCTCGTCTGCGTCCTCTCGCCTTGGCTCCATCCATCCCTGGCTTCATCCGGTGCGTATTGCAACAGCTCGCTGTTGTTTTAAAAAGAAGATAGATATTTTTATTATTTATTTATTTTGATTTTTAACACTCAACTCCTTTGATGAGATGTACATATATTTTAAATGTTTAGAAAAAAATTGCGCTTAATCGTGCGCCGTGCTCGTTCATCTCCCTAAAACAAATCACGGGAAATTATTCTGTTTAATATGCGGCGTCTCCAACGTGATGGTGCATGAAAAACAGCATGACAACAGCATCTTTTGTTCCGACACTAAAAAGCGTCCAGCTCTATTAAATTCGTTTCCCACATAAGAAATAACAGTCACAGGAAATCAATTTGAGACTCGTTTTGGATAAACCTTTTCATTTGGTTACAAGCCCATTAAAAGCAGTCAAGCATGAAGCAATTTTGTTTTTGTTTGAAATCACCACATTTAACTGAAAATGTGATGGAGCTGAGCTTTTCCACGAACAATGTCATGCTTTCCTCAGAGAATGGCAGCTTTGTGCTTTAGATAAGTCAGATGTGTTATTTCTTTTAAAATCCAGCTTCCCAAGGAGTAGAGGACAAGGTTGAGAGGGACGCAGTGTCAGCACTGCTGAAGCAACAGGCGACTGCAGC